>NC_083576.1:8385605-8670605 GCF_027579695.1 Neoarius graeffei | reverse complement strand
ACAAAACACAAAGGCTCAGATGTACGGTGGGGGAGGGGGTCATCGGATCATTTTAAACAAAGGTCAAGAAATGAAGTGATTAAATTAACTGAAAAAACCTCCACTGACAACACAGTGTGTACGTTGGGTGGATATTTCCGTTAATTATGTGAATGGCATTGAGCACAGGCTCTTATCCACAGTGACATACAACATACCCAGAGCAGCCTGGGGGGCAGTTGGGGGTTAGATGCCTTGCTCAAGGGCAATTCAACCATTCCTGCTGGTCCAGGGAATCGAACCAGTGACCTTTTGGTCTCAAAGCTGCTTCACAGGGTGATGGAAATCTGAAGATGGTTATATCAAATGGTATCCTTCAGCAAAGCAAAGCTAAGGCAGGCTGTTATTTATTTATTTATTTTCTATATTTGCAGCCTCCTTCATCCTCATTTTGTTGATCTTTATTTTCATACAATCAAGAAAAAGTGCAGCATTCTAGTCTTTAATACACAAAATGACTCAGTTTCACACAAAGTTCTTTATTTACTAAGAAATATTTTTTTAATGTACAACCATATCACTGATCATGATTTTCTGTTATACCCCCATAGCACACTGGCTAACATGCTAACTAACAGACATTAGTTGTTCGTCGCTAAAATTCAGTGATGAAGGTTTTATGCTTTGTCCTGATCCTCTGTACTGTAACTGCAACAGACACATAAAGTGTCTAACAGTCTTTTCTTCTCTTCACACTTCTGTAACCCTGCAGAGACCTCGACCTCAATTACATTTAGTTTTTAATCATCACCTTGTAATGTTCCATCATGTTAATATCGATTTCCAATCAGGCTAAAGATTAAAAGTATGAGAGGAATGAACATTAGACACAGTCCAATATTTATGACCTAAGAAAGAGGAGAGTAAATCACGTCAGTGTACACATTATCATGAGCTCGTTCTCTCTTCCCTCGTGTTTTACTGAAGTGTGAGGCAGCAAAGTTCAGCTCTACAGCATCACGACTCTGTGGGAATGAAATATGAAATGATTAATTGATGGAAATATGAGCACATTGTAACATTTAGCCTGTTTGAGCGGGATTAGATTTCCAAAAAATGTAATGTGGACAAGATAAAGTCAAGACACAGCTTTCATCTGAATCTGTTACAAGGCTTAGGTAAGTTTATAATAATAATAATAATAATAATAATAATAATAATAATAATAATCATAATAATCATAATAATAATAATAATGCCTGGGGTTGGGGCTCGTATGCAAGCGCTTGGTGGCCGGGCCTTTGCCCATGGGGCCCGGCCGGGCTCAGCCTGAAGAGGTGACGTGGGCCTGACCTCCTGTGGGTTCACTACCCACAGAGGTAGCAGTAGGGGACTGGTGCAGTGTGGATTGGGTGGCAGTCGAAGGCAGGTGCCTCGACCACCTGATCCCCGGACACAGCGGCTAGCTGTTGGGACATGGAATGTCACTTCACTGGGGGGGAAAGAGCCTGAGCTTGTGCGGGAGGTTGAGAGGTACCAGCTAGAGATAGTTGGGCTCACCTCCATGCACAGCTTGGGCTCTGGAACCCAGCTCCTCGAGAGGGGTTGGACTCTCCAATTCTCTGGAGTCGCCCATGGTGAGCGGCGGTGGGCTGGTGTGGGCTTGCTTATAGCTCCCCAGTTCAGCCGCCATGTGTTGGAGTTTACCCCAGTGAACGAGAGGGTCGCCTCTCTGCGCCTTCGGATTGGGGAGAGGGCTCTTGCTGTTGTTTGTGCCTACGGGCCAAATAGCAGTATAGAGTATCCGGCCTTCTTGGAGTCCCTGGGAGAGGTACTGAAGGGTGCTCAGACTGGGGACTCCATTGTGTTACTGGGGGACTTCAATGCTCATGTGGGCGACGACAGTGACACTTGGAGGGGCGTGGTTGGGAGGAACGGCCTCCCCGATCTGAACCCGAGTGGTGTTTTGTTATTGGACTTCTGTGCTAGTCACGGTTTGTCCATAACGAACACCATGTTCGAGCATAGGGGTGTCCATAAGTGCACGTGGCACCAGGACACCTTAGGTCAGAGGTCGATGATAGACTTTGTTGTGGTTTCATCTGATCTCCGGCCCTATGTCTTGGACACTCGGGTGAAGAGAGGGGCTGAGCTGTCAACTGATCACCACCTGGTGGTGAGTTGGATCCGCTGGCGGAGGAGGAAGCTGGACAGACCTGGCAGGCCCAAACGTATGGTGAGGGTCTGTTGGGAATGTCTGGCCGAGCACTCTGTTGGGGAGGTCTTTAACTCCCACCTCCGGGAGAGCTTTTCCCAGCTTCCGAGGGAGGCGGGGGACATTGAGTCTGAGTGGACCATGTTCTCTACCTCCATTGTGGACACAGCTGTTCGGAGCTGTGGCCGCAAGGTCTCTGGTGCCTGTCGTGGCGGCAATCCCCGAACCCGGTGGTGGACACTGGAAGTAAGGGATGCTGTCAAGCTGAAGAAGGAGTCCTATCTGGCCATGTTGACCTCTGGGACCCCTGAGGCAGCTGACGGGTATCGGCAGGCCTGGCGTGCTGCAGCTCGGGCAGTTGCGGAGGCAAAAACTCGGAACTGGGAGGAGTTCGGGGAGGCCATGGAGAAGGACTATCGGTCAGCCTCGAAGAAATTCTGGCAAACCATCTGGCGCCTCAGGAGGGGGAAGCAGTACTCTGCCAACACTGTTTACAGTGCGGGTGGGGAGCTGTTGACCTCGACTGGGGACATTGTCGGGTGGTGGAAGGAATACTTTGAGGATCTCCTCAATCCCACTGTCATGTCTTCCATTGAGGAGACTGAGGCTGATGACTCAGAGGTGGACTCGTCCATTACCCAAGCCGAAGTCACTGAGGTGGTTTGCAAGCTCCTCGGTGGCAAGGCACCAGGGGTGGATGAGATCCGCCCTGAGTATCTCAAGTCTCTGGATGTTGTGGGGCTGTCTTGGTTGACACGCCTCTGCAACATCGCATGGTGGTCGGGGACAGTGCCTCTGGAGTGGCAGACTGGGGTGGTGGTCCCTCTTTTTAAGAAAGGGGACCGGAGAGTGTGCTCCAATTATAGGGGAATCACACTTCTCAGCCTCCCGGGGAAAGTTTACTCTAGGGTACTGGAGAGGAGAATTCGACCGATAGTCGAACCTCGGATCCAGGAGGAACAATGCGGTTTTCGTCCTGGTCGCGGAACACTGGACCAGCTCTATACCCTTCATAGGGTGCTCGAGGGTTCATGCGAGTTTGCCCAACCAGTCCACATGTGCTTTGTGGATCTGGAGAAGGCATTCGACCATGTCCCCCATGGTATTCTGTGGGGGGTGCTTCGGGAGTATGGGGTTCAGGGCTCTTTGCTAAGGGCTGTCTGGTCCCTGTACGAACGGAGCAGGAGTCTGGTTCGCATTGCCAGCAGTAAGTCAGACCTGTTCCCAGTGCATGTTGGACTCCGGCAGGGCTGCCCTTTGTCACCGGTTCTGTTCATAATTTTTATGGACAGAATTTCTAGGCGCAGCCATGGGCCGGAAGGAATCCTGTTTGGGAACCACAGGATTTCATCTCTGCTTTTTGCGGATGATGTTGTCCTGTTGGATTCTTCAAGCCAGGACCTCCAGCATGCACTTGGGCAGTTTGCAGTCAAGTGTTAAGTGGCTGGGATGAGAATCAGCACCTCCAAGTCCGAGGCCATGGTTCTCAACCGGAAAAGGGTGGCTTGCCCTCTCCAGGTTGGTGGAGAAGTCCTGCCTCAAGTGGAAGAGTTTAAGTATCTTGTTCACAAGTGAGGAAAGGCTGGAGCGTGAGATCGACAGGCGGATCCGTGCAGCCTCCGCAGTGATGCGGTCGCTTTACCTGTCCGTCGTGGTGAAGAAGGAGCTGAGCCAAAAGGCGAAGCTCTCAATTTACTGGTCTATCTATGTTCCGACTCTCACCTACGGTCATGAGCTTTGGGTAATGACCGAAAGAACAAGATTGCGGATAAAAGCGGCCGAAATGAATTTCCTTTGCAGGGTGGCTGGGCGCTCCCTTAGAGATAGGGTGAGAAGCACAGTGACTCGGGAGGAGCTCGGAGTAGAGCCGCTGCTCCTCCACATTGAGAGGAACCAGCTGAGGTGGCTCAGGCATCTTTTTCGGATGCCTCCTGGACGCCTCCCTGGGGAGGTGCTCCAGGCATGTCCCCCCGGGAGGAGGCCCCGGGGAAGACCCAGGACACGCTGGAGGGACTATGTCTCTCGACTGGCCTGGGAACGCCTCGGTGTTCTTCCCGAGGAGCTGACCGAGGTGTCTGGGGAGAGGGAAGTTTGGGCTTCCATGCTTAGACTGCTGCCTCCGCGACCCGGTCCCGGATCAAGCAGAAGAAGACGAGATGAAACGAGAGATAATAATAATAATAATAATAATAAGTATAAACTCAGCATTAGTGACCTGATTTGGTGTTTTCTTGACCACAGAGTCTTGAGATCTCCCTATAAAAAGAAAAAATATGTTTATGTTGAGATCCAGATTTAATATACAGTATATTGCTGTTTAATCAGGACTCACTGTAATAATAATAATAATAATAATAATAATAATATAGTTCAACTTATATCATGCCTTTCTCACAGCCAAGGTTGCTTTACAGTTACAAAAAAACAAAAAAGAAAACTGTCCAGGGCGGCACGGTGGTGTAGTGGTTAGCGCTGTCGCCTCACAGTAAGAAGGTCCTGGGTTCGAGCCCCGGGGCCGGCGAGGGCCTTTCTGTGTGGAGTTTGCATGTTCTCCCCGTGTCCGCGTGGGTTTCCTCCGGGTGCTCCGGTTTCCCCCACAGTCCAAAGACGTGCAGGTTAGGTTAACTGGTGACTCTAAATTGAGCGTAGGTGTGAATGTGAGTGTGAATGGTTGTCTGTGTCTATGTGTCAGCCCTGTGATGACCTGGCGACTTGTCCAGGGTGTACCCCGCCTTTCGCCCGTAGTCAGCTGGGATAGGCTCCAGCTCGCCTGTGACCCTGTAGAACAGGATAAAGCGGCTAGAGATAATGAGATGAGAGATGAGAAAACTGTCCACCAAAGAGGGTCAGGATGTAATTCCAGTGGCGTAGCTACCCACAGTCCCGCCAAAAGGTGTATGAGGGTATGTCCCACACCGTCTGCCCGGCCGCCACGACACCGCTGGGCAACATCAACATTGCTCTGAACACCGTGCCATGGATCTACAAACTGATCACAAAAGCACTGCCACACAGAGTGCTGGTGTGTCCCAAACCACCTGCACAGCCACCGCAACGCCACTGAACAACATCACTCAGAACACCGCGCCAAACACAGAAGCACCGCCACACAGAGCGCTGGATAACCCTGATGTTAAAAAGAGCAACGAGCTCACTGCAGTCCATAGAGAGCAGCACAGGCATCACCCACAGTGCACCAAGGCCTGAAGGAAACCGACACCCAAAACTGGGTCTGGAGCTACACCACAACCGGCGGGCAAAACATTCAAACAAAGAACAAACATCAAACTGTAGAAACACAAAAAGAAAAACAAAGGGGTGAAAAATAAAAATAAAAAGCTCCGGTGAGAAGCGGCAGCCAAAATGCGCACAGCGTCGTCTCAACTGGAAACAGAAACGGAGTAAATGTGCAGCAGTTTGGGGAAAAAACAAACCACTGGATGTGACTGAGGCTGAATTCTGGAGAAAAAATAATGTAAAATCAGGTTTTGAGAATTGGGTTGGTGGTTGTTTTTTCTCCCTGTACATACTTTAACTCCTCATTTTACCTAAAATTATGTAGAAATGTTTAAAAAATTAACTTTCTGTCTTTGTGCGAAGATCATGTTGGATAGAACAAGATCCATTTTAATAAACACGATGAATAAAGATACATCGTTCTCATGTTCATGCTTATTACTTTGATATTTTATTTGTAAAATTAAATGGAAATTAAATCAATATATCCAGAAGCTGTGGCTTTTAGACAATGTTTTTGTGTTTCAGTGGAACTGGACTGAAATTGTAAAATGTAAATTCTTCCTTTTTTGCTTTTTTTTTGGCAGAAAACAGATTTTTAGCAATTAATTGTTGCAAAGCAAATAAATAGCAATAAAAGTGTTTATATTGCAGAATATTTCAATCCACAACCTTACTGAAGACTCACCACAGAAATATTGACAGTTTCTCCCTTTACAGCTGAAAACAAGAACAAAGATCAGAGACACACACACTCCCAAAGCTACAGCGAGAAAGATCACTGCAGGATCCCAGGATTTTTCTACAAACAAACAAACAAACAAACAAACAAACAAACAAACAAACAAACAAACACATAATAAAACACTACATCACATTTCATGTCAATATAAAATAATGATTTTGTCCTGTAATTATAACGATCATCATTCTACTGATTGATGGCAGTAAAAATATCGACATTAAACACAAATTAAAGAAAACGTTACGATGGAAATATTATTATTTGCATTCTCTGAGAAAGTAAATGTGATCTTACACTTCTTACCCAACTGTACTTGAGTCCCGTTCCCAAAAATGATCTTCCCACACACGGCCACAGCGCAGTAGTAAGTTCCAGTATCATTGATGCTGAGGATGTTCTTGGAGAAGTCGTACACACAGGTGTGTGTAGAAGAGCCGCTCTCACACTGACGGCTGCTGTTGTGATGAGTGTAAATGATTTGAGGATGGGATTGTGGTGAAGCAGCTCTGAACCAGAGCACTTGGTGTTCTGCTGCTCTGCTCTCAGAGAGAACCGAGCACTGCAGAGTCACTGACGCTCCTGCAGGAACCGAGTCCAACACGCCGCTCTGGATCACTGACACTTTTACATCTCCATCACCTGATCAGTGTGATAGAGATGGAGTGAGATCTGAGTTTGTTTTGTTTTGGACTTAAAAAATTGCAGCATTTTATCCCACACAAATTCTCAGTGTTAACTTATTAAAATGTGTTGATTAATTTACTACAACAGGAGCACTAAAGATAGTTTCAAATGTGGTTAAATCACATCTGCAGCATAATATATTAATGCGCTCATTCTAATCCGAGCAAACTGCAAATCACAATCTCCTGCCAATAGAGCGATCGCTTCAGTCATACAAATACAGAAAACCTCAACACACATTCTCACCTTGTACAAAATAAAATTCTTACCTTTCACTGATAAAAAGGTTCCTTTTCCAAAACTTGTTGAAAGTCCACAATAATACAAAAGTCCACAGTAATACAAGGCTTCATCTGATGGTTCCACATTAACAATTTTCAAATGGAAGCCCGTTTTTTCTTCTTTCTCGATGCTGAATTTTGGCGGCTTGAACTCATCTTTATATTTGGGTTCATGTTGAACTGTGACCATTAGGGAAGGCTCCTGTCCAATTTTTTGCTTGAACCAAATGATGGTTTCAGGGTTATCCTCTCGCTTTTTAAAGCAGCGCAGAGTCACGTTCTCACCAACATCAGCAGTGATCACTGGGTTCGGCTGATTGAGATCATTTATCAGTGCAGAATCTAATATAAATGATTAAAGAATGAAACATGAACAAAAAATAATTTTTTTTTTCTTCCAGTAATTCACAGAGATTGGTGTAATATTGTGAGTAACATGAGATCACATGAGCATTAAATCTTACTGACATTATCAAGCTCAATGCAATGTGCTGAATAAACTGAATTTCCAGTGTAACCAGCGACTGGAGGTCAGAGAGGAGATGTGTAAAGTGTTTGTGTTTGTGTTACATAGAAATGTGTATTGTTTCTGTTTTATCATCAATTTTCAAGGTGAAAAATCTTTCATTTAAGATTAAATAAAATTCTGATTTCCCTTAAAACAGCTCTTCATCCAGACACAACCCCGTAATATGAAGATCACAAACTGTTTTTGTGTCAGTAATCCTTATTACAGCGGCACACTGATGAGCAGAAACATAATGAACCATCTACACTTACCAGTTTGAATAAAAATCATCACTGTGATCCACATCAGTGTGATCATCTTCAGTGTGAGCTCTGTGTACAGCATGTCTCCTCTCGCTGCACTGATCGACGGTCAAACTGAGCACTGCTCACTTTGGGCAAAGACTGATGGTGTGACATCACATCACATCTCTGACATCACAGACTTCCAGGGTATTTTTTTTTTTTTTGAGACACAAATCTAGACTAGAAAGCAGAGCAGTAGATAGTAGACTGTGGCCCCTCCTCAAGGTATTTGAACACACGCTTCACAACTCTTTCAACATCCTCTTCAAGGATGAGGAAATGAGGCCTACAATCCTCTTTTTATTTCTGTTTTCATGTCAGGATATTGAGCAAATCAATTCCTGTTTGATTGAACTTTTCTCTCTCTTTTGCAACCGTGACCAATATTCAAGCTTTTTTTTCCGGGGTTTTTTTCTGTGGGTGTTATTGTTTATTTATTTTTTAGTTTCCTGCACCATAATGCAGTGACTAATGCTCTCATATTTAACTGAACTTTATAAAGGCAAGTTTAATAATTTAAAAAATAATGATTGTCATGAATGAGTCTCGTGATTAAATTGAGATCACATTTCTATCATTTTTAAAGACTTCAGTAAAAGTATTTCCGTTCCATCCGTTATTTACAGCGTTTATCCCTCAGGGTCGGGAGGGAAGCTGGAGCTGATCCCAGCTGACTCTGGGTGAGAGATGGGCTTCACCTTGGACAGGTCACTAATCTACTGTATCTCAGGGTTCACACAGAAAGACAGACGCCCAATCACACTCACATTCACACCTGGGGATCATTTAGAGAAGCCAGCTGACCTCAACACATGTCTTTGGACTGTGGGAGGAAACCAGAGCACCCAGAGGGAACCTTCTCTGGTATGAGGAGAACGTACAAACTCCACACAGGAAGGCCGTGAGGTTCAAACCCAGAACCTTCTCGCTGTGAGGAGACAATGATAACCACTGCAGCCCTCTGACACCGAGTCCTGATATTCAATAAGAAGAGTGAAGGAGATAAAAATAAGACAGAAAATATGAGACAAGTGAAAAAAAAGGTGTTCTCCTTTAATGTCTCTCTGCATTTTCCCTCTCGTAAACCACTTTGTCTGGCTAAATTAAAAGTAAACTAAATATAGTGATTATAAAGGGAAGTTGTATCTTTACCTGTGTAAATAATTAACACATCCTGCACTGTGTACATTTCATCCTGTAGATTCAGCTGCAGGTAAAATTCACGAGACTTCCTGGGGAATTAAACCTCATGACCTTGAGGTCAACCTGAGGCCCATAAGCTTCTGCACTTATTATTGAGATCCTCCTCCTGACATCCTTAAGGCGTTCCACACAGTGTGTCCAAAAGTATTCAGACATCCGACCATCACACCCGTATGTGTTTCATATCCCATTCCGAACCCCGGGGCATTCAGCCACAGGAGAGTGAGTGAGGTCGGGCACTGATGTTCAGCAAAAAGACCTGGTGCTCATTCAGCATTAAATTCACTCCAGAGGTGTTAAATGGGCTCTGTGCAGGACACTAGAGTTCTTCTACGCCAACTTCAGCCTTTTTCCGGCCTTACTTTGTGCACGTGGGCATTGTCAGGCTGGAACAGGTTTGGGCCTCTTAGTTCCAGTGAAGGGAAATTGTAAATCTTACAGCAGCGTACAAAGACATTCTGTACAATTGTGTGCTTCCAGCTTTGTGGTAACAGTTTGGAGAAAACTACACATGGATGTGAGGGGAGGGTGTCCACATACTTTTGGCCATATAGTGTATAGAGTGTAAAAGTCCAGCTGAGTATTTGTCTCTCAGTAAGGGTTCCTAGTAGCAGCACTTTTATGAAGATAAAAGCTCTTAATATTCTAAAGAACCCTTGAAAAACCCTTATAAACCTCTACAAGCTCCTTCTTCCTCGACTGATTCCTGACTTTGACCAACGACCAAAGATTTAGGAAAATCTCATCCCTCTTTTTCTGAATTATGATCATGAAGAGATGTGAGACTTTTGTGTTGATACGGCTGGAGTTTTATTCAGGTCTTAATGCGGCTCCTCCTTCACCACTCTGTGACTCGAACCAATCAAATTCTCTCTCTCTCTCTCTCTCTCTCTCGCTCCACCCCGGATCTCACCCACTCTTTCATACTGAAGACTCAAAACTGAAATATTAAAATGAGCCTGCGACCCTGTAGAAGGATAAAGCGGCTAGAGATAATGAATGAATGAATGAATGTCAGGAGATAGACCGTGTGGTGCAGGTTTTCTGTAAATGAGTTTTAATGAATCAGGATCAGAGAAGTGAAATAAAAAGAATTCGGTGCTCAGTGAATTTGATCGCATTTTATAGACAAATATATTATGATGTAATATTCGGATGGAGGTTAAATACATGCATGAATACAGGTTTTCTCACAAAGATGAACAAACTGGTCTTTATTTCTGTGTGTAAAGTGTGTGTGTGGTTTTGTAGCTCTGTTTATCTCTTTGCTCTTTGACACACTGCAGCTCTGAGTGTTTCATCTCTGATGGTGTTTCTGAGAAAAGCGACTCAGGCGGTCAGAGCGGCCTGCAGGTTCTCACCTCTCAAACTTTCCACAGGATGTGTGGTTTTTTTTTTTTCTCTCAGGCCACGCTGTTGTTTTTCAGACATGATACAGAATTAGAATCATCTTCATAGCCTTTCTATAAATGTGTGAAATTGTAACTCCTCTCTTCTAAAGCACCAGATTTCACTTTAATCTGCTCTAAACACACAGCAGCATGGTCACGGAGTTTATAAGCCACACCACTCTCAGCTTTAACTTCCCACACCAGACCTGTGTGTGCATTCTGTGTGTGCTGAGGGACAGTGAAGGGGAACGAGCTTCTTATGAGGCCCAGAGCTGTGAAAGATCACATGTCCGACTTGTTTATAGAGCCAAGTTCAAAAGTTTGCATCCCCCTAGGTTTTTGGATGTGAAATATAATAATCTGTTTTACCATTTCAGTGCAAAAATATATCTAAAGAGTTTAAAAATAAATAAATAAATAAATAAAAGATAATAAAGAGGTTATTAAGGGAAAATATGATGGGTATATCAGTTATTAGAGAATATTCACATATATTACATACTGAAAAGGAAAGGGTTTTTGTCATTTATTGGTTTGTTTGTTTGTTTGTTTGTTTGTTTGTTTGTTTGTTTGTTTGTTTGTTTGTTAGTTTGTTTTAACCCTCAGTTTGGTCACCTCTCAGTCTCCACCCACCAGCCAGCAGCCGTAATCCATTATAATGCTGTTACTTTAAGGTGTTAATATTAAACACACTGCTGATGCCCAACATGTCTGTTCATGTGTGAGTGAAAAACAGACACTAAAAGTTCTCACCCCTTCATGTGTCAGGCCGAGATTCAGCAGCAGCTCAACACGCCGCCCTGAACTTCCTGATTCGAGGTTAGTGGGCGGAGCTTCTTATAATCCACCAGATCATAAACCTCAGGCCAGAAAGCTCCTTCTTCACTTGTCCTGATCTCATCAAACATCTGCAGGTGCCATTTCTCAGGAACACTCGTAGCTGTGACCTCCGTCTCTTCTTTATTCATGTTTTGTAAAGACTATAAATAGGAGAACTGGGCTGATGTTCTCACTGGAAATTTGCTGTGGTGTAAGAGGAATAAAACACTTTGGGCTGTGCTGTCATAGGAAAATAATCAACTTCAGGCTGGTAACAGTGAATCCTCTGCATGTCTGTATACCGTATTGAGCTGGATTTCTTCTTGTCTTAAACCTGTCACTGTGTTTTCACAGTGTTATCGACACTGTATGGACAGAACATGTGGACTGTCTTGTGGTTGAGTCCTGAAAGCAGGACAAGTCCATCCATCCATCCATCCATCCATCCATCCATCCATCCATCCATCCATCCATCCATCCATCCATTATCTGTAGCCGCTTATCCTGTCCTACAGGGTCACAGGCAAGCTGTCATCTTACTGAAAAAGTGAAAATAGTGAAAATACAGTTTCTTAAGGCAATAAAGATGAATTTTTCTTGACATCATAACTTTTTATTTACTGCAGTCCTGTGAGGAATGAGGGATCATTTTTGTTTAAGATTTTATAAGTGCATTCTTCTTCTTCTTCTTCTTCTTCTTCTTCTTCTTCTTCAGTCCTCTTCTTCTTCTTCTTCATTGTTCCTTTTTGCAGCCAGGGACCACTTTCAGTTCAAAAATAAAACCATTCACCCCCCTCCCCCCCATATCACTATAAATCTTAATTTTACAATTTAAATCACTGTTATTGTCACACACCATAGACAAAGATACAGAACAGCAAGTAAATCTGGAACCCTGGAGTTTTGTGGAACTTATTTACCATCACTGAATAGAAATTGTTGAACAGTAGCGATCAGCTCTGAGTAAGCTGGCACACTTGGGACTTAAACATCAACCAGTCTGTACTATAAGAACCATTTGATCTATTAAATGAAATGTGACACTTGTGTTCACTTTGATATCCAGTATATTATTGTGCCCTGGTCTTTGTGTCCTTTTGAGCCGCTCTGTCAGAGAAAGTCTGTTCCAGTATTGAAGAAAGAATCTTGGGGAAACTCTTTTAACCCCCTGAGCAGGTGCAGTCAGACCCAGTCAAACAACGCCATCAGGACAAACTGTACAGATATTCAACAACACATGAGAGTGTTGACATTTTGCAAGCTTGTTCATGACCCCAAATGAGGCAAAGTTATGCAATTTTATTCATAAAAAGAGACTCGAAGCATTATTTCAGACAAATCACAAACATAAATGAGTCAAAACAACCCCCAACATAAGAGGAGGATTAAACTGCTGATTTTGTGTTGCCAGGTGCCTTGTAATGTTCTAGAATCTCAGCAGTGACTGTATCTATAGGTGGACACTGTGACAGGTCTTCAAAAGTAAATCCGTGTCTCTAAGGCCCTCTAGTGGCTGGCTGCAGTACAGTTTAAACCCCACCCTACCCCATGTTGTGTATTTGTAGCTGACTGAGGTTCCGTGCTTTATGTTGATCTGGCAACCAGTGCATTGTGTCAGAAGAGTTTCAACACCACAGACAGCGACACACTTTCACTCCTCACTGCTCTTCTCTCTGATCTCAAACTCACACATTTCTGCTCTCTCTCTCTCTCTGTCTCTCTCTCTCTCTCTCATACTGTCACCACACACTTTTTACACTTTTCCCTTCACTTCACTCTAAACACCAGCTATTGGTGAGTATCAGCGTGGAGCAAAACATTATAATATTTTAATATTTTAGGATCAAGAACTAATACACAAAACACAAAGGCTCAGATGTACGGTGGGTGGGGGGGTCATCAGATCATTTTAAACAAAGGTCAAGAAATGAAGTGATTAAATTAACTGAAAAAACCTCCACTGACAACACAGTGTGTACGTTGGGTGGATATTTACGTTAATTATGTGAATGGCATTTAGCACAGGCTCTTATCCACAGTGACATACAACATACCCAGAGCAGCCTGGGGAGCAGTTGGGGGTTAGATGCCTTGCTCAAGGGCAATTCAACCGTTCCTGCTGGTCCAGGGAATCGAACCAGTGACCTTTTGGTCTCAAAGCTGCTTCACAGGGTGATGGAAATCTGAAGATGGTTATATCAAATGGTATCCTTCAGCAAAGCAAAGCTAAGGCAGGCTGTTATTTATTTATTTATTTTCTATATTTGCAGCCTCCTTCATCCTCATTTTGTTGATCTTTATTTTCATACAATCAAGAAAAAGTGCAGCATTCTAGTCTTTAATACACAAAATGACTCAGTTTCACACAAAGTTCTTTATTTACTAAGAAATATTTTTGAATGTACAACCATATCACTGATCATGATTTTCTGTTATACCCCCATAGCACACTGGCTAACATGCTAACTAACAGACATTAGTAGTTAGTCGCTAAAATTCAGTGATGAAGGTTTAATGCTTTGTCCTGATCCTCTGTACTGTAACTGCAACAGACACATAAAGTGTATAACAGTCTTTTCTTCTCTTCACACTTCTGTAACCCTGCAGAGACCTCGACCTCAATTACATTTAGTTTTTAATCATCACCTTGTAATGTTCCATCATGTTAATATCGATTTCCAATCAGGCTAAAGATTAAAAGTATGAGAGGAATGAACATTAGACATGGTCCGATATTTATGACCTAAGAAAGAGGAGAGTAAATCACGTCAGTGTACACATTATCATGAGCTCGTTCTCTCTTCCCTCGTGTTTTACTGAAGTGTGAGGCAGCAAAGTTCAGCTCTACAGCATCACGACTCTGTGGGAATGAAATATGAAATAATTACTTGATGGAAATATGAGCACATTGTAACAGTTAGCCTGTTTGAGCGGGATTAGATTTCCAAAAAATGTAATGTGGACAAGATGAAGTCAAGACACAGCTTTCATCTGAATCTGTTACAAGGTTTAGGTAAGTTCATAATAATAATAATAATAATAATAATAATAATAATAATAATAATAATAAGTGTAAACTCAGCATTAGTGACCTGATTTGGTGTTTTCTTGACCACAGAGTCTTGAGATCTCCCTATAAAAAGAAAAAAAAATATGTTTATGTTGAGATCCAGATTTAATATACAGTATATTGCTGTTTAATGAGGACTCACAATACTACTATTACTACTACTACTACTACTACTACTACTACTACTACGAATAATAATAATAATAATAATAATAATAATAATAATAATAATATAGTTCAACTTATATCATGCCTTTCTCACAGCCAAGGTTGCTTTACAGTTACAAAAAACAAAAAAAAAAACGGTCCACCAAAGAGGCTCAGGATGTAATTCCAGTGGTGTAGCTACCCACAGTCCCACCAAAAGGTGTATGAGGGTATGTCCCACACCGCCTGCACGGCCGCCACGACACCACCGGGCAATATCACTCTGAACACCACGCCATGGATCTACAAAGTGATCACAAAAGCACTGCCACACAGAGCGCTGGTGTGTCCCAAACAACCTGCACAGCCACTGCGATGCCACCGAAGAACATCACTCAGAACACACTGCCACACAGAGCGCTGGTGTGTCCCAAACATCCTGCACAGCCACTGCGATGCCACCGAACAACATCACTCAGAACACCGTGCCAAACACAAAAGCACGGCCACACAGAGCGCTGGATAACCCTGATGTAAAAAGAGCAACGACCTCACTGCAGTCCATAGTGAGCAGCACAGGCATCACCCACAGTGCACCAAGGCCTGAAGGAAACCGACACCCAAAACTGGGTCTGGAGCTACACCACAACCGGCGGGCAAAACATTCAAACAAAGAACAAACATCAAACTGTAGAAACACAAAAAGAAAAACTAAGGGGGGAAAAATAAAAAGCTCCGGTGAGAAGCGGCAGCCAAAATGCGCACAGCGTCGTCTCAACTGGAAACAGAAACGGAGTAAATGTGCAGCAGTTTGGGGAAAAAAAAACAAACCACTGGATGTGACTGAGGCTGAATTCTGGAGAAAAAATGATGTAAAATCAGGTTTTGAGAATTGGGTTTGGGTTTGTTTTTTCTCCCTGTACATACTTTAACTCCTCATTTTACCTAAAATTATATAAAAATGTTTAAAAAATTAACTTTCTGTCTTTGTGCAAAGATCATGTTGGATAGAACAGGATCCATTTTAATAAACACGATGAATAAAGATACATCGTTCTCATGTTCATGCTTATTACTTTGATATTTTATTTGTAAAATTAAATGGAAATTAAATCAATATATCCAGAAGCTGTGGCTTTTAGACAATGTTTTTGTGTTTCAGTGGAACTGGACTGAAGTTGTAAAATGTAAATTCTTCCTTTTTTGGCTTTTTTTTTGGCAGAAAACAGATTTTTAGCAATTAATTGTTGCAAAGCAAATAAATAGCAATAACAATTGTTTATATTGCAGAATATTTCAATCCACAACCTTACTGAAGACTCACCACAGCAATATTCACAGTTTCTCCCTTTACAGCTGAAAACAAGAACAAAGATCAGAGACACACACACTCCCAAAGCTACAGCGAGAAAGAGCACTGCAGCAGGATCCTGGGATTTTTCTGTAAACAAACAAACAAACAAACAAACAAACAAACATAATAAAACACTATTTGACATTTTATGTCGATATAAAATAGAGATTTTGTCCTGTGATTATAACGATCGTCATTGTACTGATTGATGGTAATCAAAATATCGACATTAAACACAAATTAAAAAAAACGTTACGATGGAAATATTATTATATGCATTCTCTGAGAAAGTAAATGTGATCTTACACTTCTTACCCAACTGTACTTGAGTCCCGTTCCCAAAAATGATCTTCCCACACACGGCCACAGCGCAGTAGTAAGTTCCAGTATCACTGATGCTGAGGATGTTCTTGGAGAAGTCGTACACACAGGTGTGTGTAGAAGAGCCGCTCTCACACTGACGGCTGCTGCTGTGATGAGTGTAAATGATTTGAGGATGGGATTGTGGTGAAGCAGCTCTGAACCAGAGCACTTGGTGTTCTGCTGCTCTGCTCTCAGAGAGAACCGAGCACTGCAGAGTCACTGACGCTCCTGCAGGAACCGAGTCCAACACGCCGCTCTGGATCACTGACACTTTTACATCTCCATCACCTGATCAGAGTGATAGAGACAGGGTGAGATCTCAGGTATTTTCATCTACATTTACCTGTAAACTGCTTTTCAAACATGTTCTCAAACTGATATTTCAAAAAGAGAAGAAGAATCATGACACCAGAATCGCTCGACTAACAAACAGTGTCGATGTGATAAAGTCAGTCGTAAGGAAGGAAAGTTTGCTTGTATTGCGCTTTTCACAGAGAAATGTCACAAAGTGCTTAACAAGAGCCATTTCACAGCATAAAAATGGAAAAAGAGAAACAGAGATGATGAAGTTACCACCAGAGCCATGTATTTAAAAGACTTACAAAACTAAAAATACACAATTAATCCATAAAACACATCAGAATCAGAACCAGAAGCACTTTATTGCCAGGTATGTTACACACACGAGGAATTTGACTCCGGTTCGACTTAGCTTTCATAGTACAGACAGAAAAAGTATAGAAAGAAAAACACACACACACACACACACACACACACACACACACACACACACACACACACACACACACACACACACACACACAGAGTCTCACTGCAGTGAACTCCAGGGAGAGAATTGCGTTTCTACAGCGATGGCCTTGAGGCAGTGCTGGCTAGGGAGCCAAGATAAGACTGGAATTTGTTTAGACTTAAGATGGGTAGACGTGTCCTTTTTTGCTTAACCCACTTGTCCATTCTGGCCACCAAAACGATCCATTTCTCTTTGCAAAGCCATCAACTTCTCCATGATGTTATCCATGTTGCGATTCAAGTTCTGAATAGCTACGGTACAGTCTGAGTGCTAACGGCTTTGCCCACCGCTTCGATCATATTGGGCAGCTTTGTGGGGCTTTGAACAGGGCTTTTTTTCAGCTGGACAGATAATTGATCTGTTGACTGATGAACGGATTTCTCGAAGCAAAATGACTGTATTTGGTGAAAGTACAAAAAGAAAAGAAAAAAACAAAAAAGCTGATAATATTTTTATATTTGTTCACAATACATACATAATAATACATATTAAATACATTTGCCCGTAATCATGATATTTTTATTCACTGTCGCTAAACGTTCTTTATCCCCTTCAGACCTGATTTTTTTCTACTGAGCAAGAAAATGTTTCCACAGCTGATTTTACTTTTCTTCAATGTGGAAATGAAATCCGAATATTTATTTTTTGCCAACTCATATTTTTATTCGGCGGCACGGTGGTGTAGTGGTTAGCGCTGTTGCCTCACAGCAAGAAGGTCCTGGGTTCGAGCCCCGTGGCCGGCGAGGGCCTTTCTGTGCGGAGTTTGCATGTTCTCCCCGTGTCCGCGTGGGTTTCCTCCGGGTGCTCCGGTTTCCCCCACAGTCCAAAGACATGCAGGTTAGGTTAACTGGTGACTCTAAATTGACCGTAGGTGTGAATGTGAGTGTGAATGGTTGTCTGTGTCTATGTGTCAGCCCTGTGATGACCTGGCGACTTGTCCAGGGTGTACCCCGCCTTTCGCCCGTAGTCAGCTGGGATAGGCTCCAGCTTGCCTGCGACCCTGTAGAACAGGATAAAGCGGCTAGAGATGATGAGATGAGATATTTTTATTCTTTTTTTTCTTGTCCATTCCAATGGACACCAGGACTAAATGAACATAAAATATCAAGAAACCTTCAGAACAAATTGGCATATTATTTAATTAACATTTTATATTATTTTCATTTATAATTATAGATAATTATTTAAATAATATTTTACAATATTTATTATATTATATTAGGGTGGCATGGTGGTGTAGTGGTTGGCGCTGTCGCCTCACAGCAAGAAGGTCCGGGTTCGAGCCCCGTGGCCTGCGAGGGCCTTTCTGTGTGGAGTTTGCATGTTCTCCCCGTGTCCGCGTGGGTTTCCTCCGGGTGCTCCGGTTTCCCCCACAGTCCAAAGACATGCAGGTTAGGTTAACTGGTGACTCTAAATTGAGCGTAGGTGTGAATGTGAGTGTGAATGGTTGTCTGTGTCTATGTGTCAGCCCTGTGATGACCTGGCGACTTGTCCAGGGTGTACCCCGCCTTTCGCCCGTAGTCAGTTGGGATAGGCTCCAGCTTGCCTGCGACCCTGTACAAGGATAAAGCGGCTAGAGATAATGAGATGAGATTATATTATATTATATTATATTATATTATATTATATTATATTATTGAAACAATATCGGTTTTGTACAAAGCACAGCTGAATGTTGCATTCATCACCAAAGACTTATTTTTTGCTTATATATATATATATATATATATATATATATATATATATATATATATATATATATATATATATACTGTAGAGCCTCTTGCATCTGGTAGCTTCTTTCTTGTCATCATAATTTGGCATGTGGTCCACCATGTTGAACTGTACTTCAGGTCAGGGCCTTATATCCTGATCGTGTTTGGGTTGATGGACGTGAACTGGCTCAGGAGACGTGCTGGACCTTCCACGTTTCACCCCCACTGGTTTTTCCACTCTCACAAGACATTCATTTAGAAATGAAGGAGATCCAGGATGGTAGTGAAAGGCCTACAATGCTATTTAATCTCTCTCTTCCTGGTAACTGTTAGATCCTCATGCTCCTCTGTCCCTACACTGTCTTCTACCTCAACTGCAGCTGCTAGCTCAAATTCTTCTGGCATTCAATGACAGTGAAACCTCTCCATTGTCATTGTCCCTCTCTGAAACCACACTGAAAAAAGTGAAACAAAGCTGTTCATTTAATGTATTTGTTTTCATTCCAGTGAATAAAAAAAATAGTTTGCTCCCATATTCAAAAGTTGTTTAAATGAATTTAAAATATTCAGGTTTAACAAAGATTATTTATAAATTTGATTTGTTAAGACCCTGAGTTCATTTATAATCTGCGAGTGTCTGGTCTGTCACAGCTGCGTTACACCCGGGCACTGTAGCATTGCTGCCCACTGCACTGGGTGTGTGTGTGTGCTCACTGCTCACTTGTGTGTGCATGTGTGTGTGTTCACTGCTTCAGATGGGTTAAATGCAGAGGAGGAATTTCACTGTGCTTAAGTCTGTACTTGAGTGGACGTGTAATAAATCAAGGCTTCTACTTGTCTTCTAATAATAATAAAATTTTACCCAACTCACAAACTGAAATGATGGATAAATGTGAGATCGATAGAATGATATTTTTTGATCTGAGTTCATATTTTTACACTGAATGTCCAAAGAGTTTGTTACCTCGTCCATGACGAGTAGGCGGGGTGAAGTATTGTAATCAGTCTGGTTTGTTTGTTAACAATCTAGCGTTGAGACTGTTGCACCGATTGACTTCAAATTTTCAGGGTAGGTGGGCAATGGGGCGTAGATTACCTCATTAAATTTTGGGGTAATCGAGTCAAAGTCACGGGAAAGGTCAACCTTTTGGTCAAAATAACATTTTCCATTATAACTCAAAAATGGTTGCTGATTGACAGATGTTTACTATTATGAGCAGAGAGGAACTCCCATATGGCCTTTCATTTGGCACCATGATCATTGACCTTGAGTGACCCTGAAAAGTCAAACTAAAGGTCATGGTTTTTCAAAGGGCAATAACTTGAAAATGGTTCATGATAGCGAGATGTTTACCATTATCAACATATAAGAAGTTCCATATGGGCTTCCAGTTGCCATCATGATCTTTGACCTTGAGTGACCTTGAAAGTTCAAACTCAAGGTTTACAAAGGGCTATAACTTTAACCTGGTTCATGATAGCCAGATGTGTACTGAAAAGCGCCCTCCTGCCACTGCCTTACTGGTGATGGACCCAGAGCTGGAACCCAGGCAGGTGCTACCACTCCTCTGGATCAGAGCCGACCTGGGAGCAATGGTGATTCAGGAATAACTCCATTTTCCCCAATAGTCAAGTCCTCCTGGACCTGAGACTCACCACTGGTTGCAGTTTAAAGTCATACCCAGGACTATTAGGAACAGTTACACTGACAGTGACCCCTGTGCCCTTTTGGAGGACAGAGAACATAAATTATGAGGGGGAAAGTTGGGTTCTGTATTCATATTTTCATCTCAGCCATTGTTAAAGAATAACTGTCTAATCAATCAAAAACACATTACCAGTGTTCAAGACCCATCCCTCTAACATGAGCTTTTATTGTTTTTTAAATTTGTTGTGTCTCTTATTGATGAAATCGACTATTTTACAATAATAAATGCCCCCCGGAAATGCTGAAATTCAAATGCCAGACACCCTTCTTTGGCCCAGATAACTGTTACTATTGAGGGAAGCTTTTATTCAGATTAAAATAGCAGTTATAGTGAGATGTGAGTGTAGGCTCACGTGAGAATTCATGTGAACCACATTTTCCAGTCTATTCTTTTTGATATCTCTGCTGACCACCAAAACACCAAGAGAGAAAAATGTGGGGGGGAAGTAGGTAGACAAGAATATCATATGCTTGCTTAATATCTCACTTTTTTTCTTTCTAGGGCCAATGTCGTCACATTCTGGGATGTGCTCAGTACGGCCCGCCTATAGTATAAATATAAATTCAAACTGCGCTTGAAGCACATTCACACTCTGTCCTTAAACGAGATACAAACTCCGTGTAATTTTTAAGAACTGAAAAATGACTAGTTTCTGGATTTTAGTTTTGATCTCCGGCATCATGTGTAAGTAATACGAACAATTTTCATCATGTAAACATATTCATATACTGTACTGTAGTTATTCATCTGTTTGACTGCGAACTTGGATCAAACAAAACTCACTAAAGTAAAAACAAATTGGTCGATAATAATAATAATAATAATGATAATAATAATAATAATAATAATAATAATTTGGACCCAATGTTTTGAGGAATATTTAAAGGAATTATTCTAAGAAGTTAAATTACGAGCCTTATGTTAAATTGTTGGATTTGGTTTTGAAAAATAAATCTCTTTGGGGTCTGTGTAATTTATTATAAAGTTAAACAGATCCCTGTTTGAAAAAAAAAAAAAAAAAACTTTGAGAAGCTCAGCATTAAGGCGATTTTTAATGTATTATAAAATCTGAATTACATTCTTTACCAAATTAATTTTTGTTTTTGTAGATCCAGTACAGTCTGGTAGATGCTGGGTTACTGCACAATCCTCAGTGCCACCAGTTTATCAGTCTGATAAAGAGCTCAGTGTGGATATCGGAGCCTCGGCGAGTCTGCAGTGTTGTATTTTTGGAATAAAAGATGGAGAAATGATCTTTTTTAAGCAACAAAACAGAAAACAGACTCGGATAGTCGTCAGATTCTTTAAAGCTTCTGGAGAAAAGTTTTACAATGAATTCCAAAATCCTCGTTTCCAGATTAAACAACATGGAAACTGCTTCAATCTGACCATTTTAAACACCACGCTGTCTGATGAAGCCGTGTACTACTGTGCACTGACGAGACCCGACCCTGTGTTTGCAGAAGGAACTTCTTTAAAATTTAAAGGTAGGATTTCTACTGAAATGAATAATTTGCTGGTTAAATGTAGAAACGTTTCATTCTTCATTACTGTTAGTGTGTGAAGGAGTGAAATGTTCACTGTGTTTGGTAACTTTAACAACACGGCATTCAGGGTTTATTTTTAGTCTGTGGTTCATGATAAATGTTTACAGGTCAGAGTTTTACCACTGAATCAGAAACATCGAAACCAGCTCTGTGTGATCACAACACGAACATGAACACACAAGAGAAAACAGGTCAGATGTTGTATAATTATGTTTTAATGCATTAATCTGAAAATCATAATGAATGATTTGTCTAAATTATGATTTTTTAGATGGTATTTTTTGGACTAATGTAATTTTCATTGTGTTTGATGCCCATTCAGAAGTGACCAGATCTCTCCACTCCTCAGTGCTCGGTTTGGGAACGGCTTTGGGTTTGTGTGCACTTCTGATTTTCTGTCTCATTTATTTCATACTGAGGAGAAGAAAATGGGATAAAAGTAAGTGATTCTGTGATCAGATAATAATGACTTCAGTTCACTTCTGTCACTAATCGGCTTTTGTTCCATATTAATATTGAAGGCTTCAACAGAAGGTTCAGCAGGAACGAGGGAGGTGAGTCTGTAGATTACAGGTGATATAGTATTTATATACTCTTTTGTAATTCTGGTAAAATGTCGATGTGTCCTTTAGTTCTGGAGAAATCTCACCTCCAATCACATTTCCTGACTCATTCATCCTCTTTATATGCTGCTACATTCATTCAGTGCTAATTATAATGGTTTAGATTTAAGATTCACTCACATTATACAAACCACTGACACGCTGTATCCCATCTGTTACTCTGAACTATTTATTTATTTATTTATTTATCTTTCCCAGGACTCTCATGTCGACTCCTGGACTTACGCAGCTTTACAGTTTCCCAAGAAGGGAAGTGGAGTTTGTTTCTCAGACAAGTTGGTGTACTCTGAAGTGATGTATATGAAACTGTAATATATTATACAACTGCCTCTTCCTCTTCTTCTTCTTCTTCCCTCAAAGTGATTATTAACAATCAGTTACATAAAAACCACAAATCTGTACATGACTTTAATCACTTCACAGATGTAATAAATGTGATACACTCATGTTGTGTTTTGTACAGATTTTTTTGTTGCCTGGTTTTTACTTCTGTATTTTGCAGAAGGCACACAAGTCTGGAAATAAATAAATAAGTAAATAAATGCACGGTGCTGTAGTGTTTAGCGCTGTCACCTCACAGCAAGAAGGTTCTGGGTTCGAGCCCAGTGGCCAATGGGGTCCTTTCTGTGTGGAGTTTGCATGTTCTCCCTGTGTCTGTGTGGGTTTCCTCCGAGTGCTCCGGTTTCTCCCACAGTCCAAAGACATGTGGTGAGGTTAACATGGGGCAGCCAGGGCCTGAGGTTGGGCTGAAGTGCCCTTGAGCAAAGCACCGAACCCCCAACTGTTCCCCGGGCGCTGTAGCATCGCTGCTCACTGCTCTGAGTGTGTGTGTGTGCTCACTGCTCACTTGTGTGTGTGTGTGTGTGTGTGTGTTCACTGCTTCAGATGGGTTAAATGTAGAGGAGGAATTTCACTGTGCTTAAGTCTGTGCTTGAGTGTACGTGCGATAAATAAAGGCTTCTTCTTGTCTTCTAATAATAATATAATTTCACACAACTCACAAACTGAAATGATGGATAAATATGAGATAGATAGAAGTATATTTTTTGATATAGGTTCATATCTTTTACAGTGAATGTCCAAAGAGTTTTTTTTTGTTCGTTTGTTTGTTGTGTCGAGTACTTTTGCCCTCTGTTGTTGAAGTTCAGTGACATTATTATGGCCATAGAACACCTTTTAAGGTCAACTGAAAATTGCATGCATTACACATTTATTACTGACCGAAGTCTTTACCTCAGAAGGGAATAAAATTATCTCCATCCATCCATTATCTGTAGCCGCTTATCCTATACAGGACTGTGGGCGAGCTGGAGCCTATCCCAGCTGACTACGGGCGAAAGGCGGGGTACACCCTGGATAAGTCGCCAGGTCATCACAGGGCTGACACATAGACACAGACAACCATTCACGCTCACATTCACACCTACAGTCAATTTAGAGTCACCAGTTAACCTAACCTGCATGTCTTTGGACTGTGGGGGAAACCGGAGCACCCAGAGGAAACCCACGCGGACACGGGGAGAACATGCAAACTCCACACAGAAAGGCCTCCGTTGCCAAATGGGCTCGAGCCCAGAAACTTCTTGCTGTGAGGCGACAGTGCTAACCACTACACCACCGTGCCGCCCCCAACACAACACAATACAATGTCAGTATTTTGTGCACCTGAACAGATTGAATGAATAAATAAATAAATAAATAAGCAGGTGGTCAGTGTTGTTGATCAGACCTTGAGGTTACATTTGTGCTTCATATCTCAGTAGAACACACCACTGACACTCCCATGTTCCAGGATGGTCACTATAGTGTGTATCGGGTCAAATCTGTCACGAGTTCATTCACTTTTACAGCATTTACATTTACTGATTTCGAATTTTGTTTACACATTAAATTAAGAAGGTGACTAAAATGAACAATAAGGCATTAGTGTAGGTGCACGAGAGTGTACAAGTAAACCACATTTTCCATTCTGTCAGAACATCTTTGTCAAGATCTCACTGTGGAACACCAAAACACAAATATGGAACAATGTGGGGTCGATGTAGGCAGATCAGAATATCATGTGCTCTCTGATCATGTCTTTTTTTTTATTACACCCAATCACGTCATATTCTGGGGCGTGTTCAGTACAGAGCGCCTGGAGTATAAATATAAATCCAAACCCTGCTTCAAGTGCATTCATATTCTGTTCATAAATGAGATACAAACACTGTAGAAGTACGAAGAAATGAAAAATGACTTGTTTGTGGATTTTAATTTTGATCTTCAGCACCATGTGTAAGTAATATGAGTCAATTATTCACATCTAGTTTCATAGATTTAAAAAAAATAAAGTCGATTGAGCTGATTACTCTCAAACACTTTGTGAAGCTGTTCATGTTGAAGGATCTCCTGATGTGATTTTTAATAACAGTTTATATAGATTGGTTTAAGAAATGTATTCATTACTTAATTAATGTGTTTTTTTTTTTCTAGATCCACTCCAACCTGGTAGATGCTGGGTTGCTGCACAATCCCTCACAGAGTCAGGAGTTTATCAGCCTGATAAAGAGCTCAGTGTGGATATCGGAGACTCGGCGACTCTGCAGTGTTGTATTTCTGAAAATGTATATGGGATAATCGACTGGTTTAAGCAACTGAACAGACAAAAACCTCAGATTATAGTCACAGTGTATAAAAGTGCTGGAGAAAAATTTTACAATGAATCCCAAAAGTCACGTTTCCAAATAGGAAGATCTTCAAACTGCTTAAATATGAAAATTTTAAACACCTTTCAGTCTGATGAAGCCATGTACTACTGTGCACTGACACCCAACCTTGTGTTTGCAGATGGAACTTATTTAAAAATTAAAGGTAGGATTTCCACTAAACTTTCTTAAACTCCTGGTTTAATGTTGTGATATTTTTCCTTATTATCATTAACATGTTCAACCTGGAAGACAAATAATCCTGAAGTAGTGAAATGTTCACTGTGTTTTCTTCTTCAACTACACTGAGTTACAGACTTTTAGTCAGTGAATGATGATAAATGTTTCCAGGTGAACATGTTACTATTGAATCAGAAACATCTAAACCAGCTCTGGGTGATAATTCAGTGGGCTGTGAACCAACAGTGCATGGAAACAGCATGAACATGAACACACAAGAGAAAACAGGTCAGATGCCTGATAATTCACTATTAATTAATCATCCTTATTTCATAATATAGTGAAATAACATTCTCAGAAGTGACCAGATCTCTCCACTCCTCAGTGCTCGGTTTGGGAACGGCTTTGGGTTTGTGTGCACTTCTGATTTTCTGTCTCATTTATTTCATACTGAGGAGAAGAAAATGGGATAAAAGTAAGTGATTCTGTGATCAGATAATGATGACTTCAGTTCACTTCTGTCACTAATCGGCGTCTGTTCCATATTAATAGTGAAGGCTTCAACAGAAGGTTCAGCAGGAACGAGGGAGGTGAGTCTGTAGATTACAGGTGATATAGTATTTATATACTCTTTTGTAATTCTGGTTAAATGTCGATGTGTCCTTTAGTTCTGGAGAAATCTCACCTCCAATCACATTTCCTGACTCATTCATCCTCTTTATATGCTGCTACATTCATTCAGTGCTAATTATAATGGTTTAGATTTAAGATTCACTCACATTATACAAACCACTGACACGCTGTATCCCATCTGTTACTCTGGACTATTTATTTATTGATTTATTTATCTTTCCCAGGACTCTCATGTCGACTCCTGGACTTACGCAGCTTTACAGTTTCCCAAGAAGGGAAGTGGAGTTTGTTTCTCAGACAAGTTGGTGTACTCTGAAGTGATGTATATGAAACTGTAATATATTATACAACTGCTTCTTCTTCTTCTTCTTCTTCTTCTTCTTCTTCTTCTTCTCTCAAAGTGATTATTAACAATCAGTTACATAAAAACCACAAATCTGTACATGACTTTAATCACTTCACACATGTAATAAATGTGATACACTCATGTTGTGTTTTGTACAGATTTTTTTGTTGCCTGGTTTTTACGTCTGTATTTTGCAGAAGGCACACAAGTCTGGAAATAAATAAATAAGTAAATAAATGCACGGTGCTGTAGTGTTTAGCGCTGTCACCTCACAGCAAGAAGGTTCTGGGTTCAAGCCCAGTGGCCGATGGGGTCCTTTCTGTGTGGAGTTTGCATGTTCTCCCTGTGTCTGTGTGGGTTTCCTCCGAGTGCTCCGGTTTCTCCCACAGTCCAAAGACATGTGGTGAGGTTAACATGGGGCAGCCAGGGCCTGAGGTTGGGCTGAAGTGCCCTTGAGCAAAGCACCGAACCCCCAACTGTTCCCCGGGCGCTGTAGCATCGCTGCTCACTGCTCTGAGTGTGTGTGTGTGCTCACTGCTCACTTGTGTGTGTGTGTGTGTGTGTGTGTGTGTGTGTTCACTGCTTCAGATGGGTTAAATGTAGAGGAGGAATTTCACTGTGCTTAAGTCTGTGCTTGAGTGTACGTGCGATAAATAAAGGCTTCTTCTTGTCTTCTAATAATAATAAAATTTCACACAACTCACAAACTGAAATGATGGATAAATATGAGATAGATAGAAGTATATTTTTTGATATAGGTTCATATCTTTTACAGTGAATGTCCAAAGAGTTTTTTTTTTGTTCGTTTGTTTGTTGTGTCGAGTACTTTTGCCCTCTCTTGTTGAAGTTCAGTGACATTATTATGGCCATAGAACACCTTTTACAGTCAACAGAAAATTGCATGCATTACACATTTATTACTGACCGAAGTCTTTACCTCAGAAGGAAATAAAATTATCTCCATCCATCCATTATCTGTAGCCGCTTATCCTATACAGGACTGTGGGCGAGCTGGAGCCTATCCCAGCTGACTATGGGTGAAAGGCGGGGTACACCCTGGATAAGTCGCCAGGTCATCACAGGGCTGACACATAGACACAGACAACCATTCATGCTCACATTCACACCTACGCTCAATTTAGAGTCACCAGTTAACCTAACCTGCATGTCTTTGGACTGTGGGGGAAACCGGAGCACCCGGAGGAAACCCACGCGGACACGGGGAGAACATGCAAACTCCACACAGAAAGGCCTCCGTTGGCAAATGGGCTCGAGCCCAGAAACTTCTTGCTGTGAGGCGACAGTGCTAACCACTACACCACCGTGCCACTCCCAACACAACACAATACAATGTCAGTATTTTGTGCACCTGAACAGATTGAATGAATAAATAAATAAGCAGGTGGTCAGTGTTGTTGATCAGACCTTGAGGTTACATTTGTGCTTCATATCTCAGTAGAACACAACACTGACACTCCCATGTTTCAGGATGGTCACTATAGTGTGTATCGGGTCAAATCTGTCACGAGTTCATTCACTTTAACAGCATTTACATTTACTGATTTCGAATTTTGTTCACACATTAAATTAAGAAGGTGACTAAAATGAACAATAAGGCATTGGTGTAGGTGCACGAGAGTGTACGAGTAAACCACATTTTCCATTCTGTCAGAACATCTTTGTCAAGACCTCACTGTGCAACACCAAAACACAAATATGGAACAATGTGGGGTCGATGGAGGCAGATCAGAATATCATGTGCTCTCTGATCATGTCTTTTTTTTTATTACACCCAATCACGTCATATTCTGGGGCGTGTTCAGCACAGAGCGCCTGGAGTATAAATATAAATCCAAACCCTGCTTCAAGTGCATTCATATTCTGCTCATAAATGAGATACAAACACTGTAGAAGTACGAAGAAATGAAAAATGACTTGTTTGTGGATTTTAATTTTGATCTTCAGCACCATGTGTAAGTAATATGAGTCAATTATTCACATCTAGTTTCATAGATTTAAAAAAAATAAAGTCGATTGAGCTGATTACTCTCAAACACTTTGTGAAGCCGTTTATGTTGAAGCATCTCCTGATGTGATTTTTAATAACAGTTTATATAGATTGGTTTAAGAAATGTATTCATTACTTAATTAATGTGTTTTTTTTTCTAGATCCACTCCAACCTGGTAGACGCTGGGTTGCTGCACAATCCCTCACAGAGTCAGGAGTTTATCAGCCTGATAAAGAGCTCAGTGTGGATATCGGAGACTCGGCGACTCTGCAGTGTTGTATTTCTGAAAATGTATATGGGATAATCGCCTGGTTTAAGCAACTGAACAGACAAAAACCTCAGATTATAGTCACGGTGTATAAAAGTGGGGGAGAAACATTTTACAATGAATCCCAAAAGTCACGTTTCCAAATAGAAAGATCTTCAAACTGCTTCAATATTAAATTTGTAAACACTTTTCAGTCTGATGAAGCCATGTACTACTGTGCACTGACGAGACCCAACCTTGTGTTTGCAGATGGAACTTACTTAAACATTAAAGGTAGGATTTCCACTAAACTTTCTTAAACTCCTGGTTTAATGTCGTGATATTTTTCCTTATTATCATTAACATGTTTAGAAGACAAATAATCCTGAAGTAGTGAAATGTTCACTGTGTTTTCTTCTTCAACTACACTGAGTTACAGACTTTTAGTCAGTGAATGATGATAAATGTTTCCAGGTGAACATGTTACTATTGAATCAGAAACATCTAAACCAGCTCTGGGTGATAATTCAGTGGGCTGTGAACCAACACTGCATGGAAACAGCACTAACATGAACACACAAGAGAAAACAGGTCAGATGCCTGATAATTCACTATTAATTAATCATCCTTAATTCATAATATAGTGAAATAACATTTTCAGAAGTGACCAGATCTCTCCACTCCTCAGTGCTCGGTTTGGGAACGGCTTTGGTTTGTGTGCACTTCTGATTTTCTGTCTCATTTATTTCATACTGAGGAGAAGAAAATGGGATAAAAGTAAGTGTTTCTGTGATCAGATAAAAATTCCAGTGACTTTTATTCCTATCAAAGACACTAATGTGTGTTTCTGTATTAATAGTAAACGCTTCTGTAGAAAATTCTCCAGGAATGAATCAGGTACGTGTGCAATAAAAATAGCACTGGATTTTATTCTATTATATACTCTACATTTTAATCATGTTGTTTTTTAATGTAGATATCACGATGTCTCCTTTATTTACTCATTAGTCTACATGTGAAATGTTGCTCCATTCAGATATTTTTCCTGATAATGTTCTCGATGTCATTTATACAGTCAGTTTGATCAGATTTCACAACAATCCCCAGCTTTTATGTTTAATGTTGATGAACATTAACTGTGTAGTGAGTGTGTATCGTGCAGTTCCACAGATTGTCTGGTTTTTACTGTGAGCTGAAATTCTTATTTTGTTTTTGCTTTATTCTTAATATTTTTAAAGGAATCTGAAGCTGAAACACTGAATTATGCAGCTGTGCATTTCTCTAAGAGGAAACCCAAAGCTGAAACAAAGAAATCTGGTTCATCAGATGAGTGTGTGTACGCTGATGTGAAGAAAACTGCACGCTGTAACATAAATGATTCATAATAAATGGGGAAACACACGGCAGAAGCAGTGAAAATGTTTTAGAAGGTTAAATATCTCGACTGTGTATTAATTTATTTCATATTTTTCATGACAAGCTTTTAATCACTCAAAGATTATTAAACTATTGTTAAATATTTTTGCTCGTTTCAGCTGGACAGATAATTGATCTGCTGACTGATGAACGGATTTCTAGAAGCAAAATGACTGTATTTGGTGAAAGTACAAAAAGAAAAGAAAAAACAACATCAGCAACAACAAAAGCTGATAATATTTAAATTTGTTCACAATAATTGCATAATTATACATATTAAATAAATTTGCCCGTAATCATGATATTTTTTTTCACTGTTGCTAAACGTTCTTTATCCCCTTCAGACTTTATTTTTTTCTACTGAGCAAGAAAATGTTTCCACAGCTGATTTTTACTTTTCTTCAATGTAGAAATGAAGTCCGAATATTTATTTTTTGCCAACTCATATTTTTATTCTTTTTTTTCTTGTCCATTACAATGGACACCAGGACTAAATGAACATAAAATATCAAGAAACCTTCAGAACAAATTGGCATATTATTTAAGGAACATTTAATATTATTTTCATTTATAATTATTTATAATTATTTAAATAATATTTTACATTATTATATTATATTATATTATATTATATTATATTATATTATATTATATTATATTATATTATATTATTTATGCATTGAAACAATTTCGGTTTTGTACAAAGCACAGCTGAATGTTGCATTCGTCACCAATCTCTTCCTTCCTGGTAACTGTTAGATCCTCATGCTCCTCTGTCCCTACACTGTCTTCTACCTCAACCTCAGCTGCTACCTCAAATTCTTTTGCCATTCAATGACAGTGAAACCTCTCCATTGTCATTGTCCCTCTGAAACCAATAAAACATCATCTTTTACTCACTTTACTCCCTTACTCCTGGCCTCATCTGCCTCATTTCCTGAATCCAAGCAGTCAAGATCAGACAGTTCTCCATTTATCAGAAGTTCAAGAAAGTCTGTGATTTTATACTCTAAAAGTGCATCACTATAAAAAAAAAATACTTTGATGATGATTAATATATTGTCAAACTACATTTTAGCTCTGAAAAGCTTCCAGAAATTCACAGCCTGGTATACGAACACTAAATCATCAAGCTCCTGCTGTTGTCTTTCAGCACCTGAAGTCCATTGTGATGGACATTAAACTTAAATCCTGTGCTTTAGAGCTTTGAAATATATTCAAGTTAACTTTAAATACAATCACTTGATAAGATTAAGATTATATTTAGGGCAAATATATTACACTACCATAGACATAAATTAATATTGAAAGGTGAGAAAGGTGCTTGGCTCCTCCTCCTGTCCACATAGTGAGCCATGCTTGTCTTGTGTGATGGCTGAAACTTTCTGAGAGCAAGTTACAGGTCATAACTTCATTGTGATTGGATAATCAGGAACCAATGAGTGACCAAGCATTGTTACCCCGCCCACGACGGAGTAGGTGGAGTGAGGTATTGTAATCAGTGCGGTTTGTTTGTGTGTTTGTCTGTTAGCTATCTAGTGTCCAGACGGTTGCATTGACTGACTTCAAATTTTCAGAGTAGGTGGGCTATGATCCGTAGATTACCTGATTAAATTTTGGGGTTCATCAGGTCAAGGTGAAGGTCAAGGTCACTGGAAAGGTCAACCTTTTGTTCAAAATAACATTTTCCATTATAACTCCAAGACAGTTGCTGTTATACAGATGTTTACTATTATGAACATATAGGAACTCCCATATGGCTATTCATTTGGCACCATGATCTTTGACCTTGAATGACCCTGAAAGGTCAAACTCAAGCTCATGGATTTTCAGAGGGCTCCTACTGCTCCTTCTTATTTTTATTATTGTTTTTATTCCTTCAAAATGTTTATTACCAAATCACTTGGATAAAAAAATGCAAATCTGTATATGACTTTCATCACTTCCCACATTTATTAAATGTGATACACTCCTGTTGTGATTTGTACAGAAGTTTTTGTTGTCTGTTTTCTTTTTTAATTCTGTATTTTGCAGAAGGCACACAAGTCTGGAAATAAATAAATAAATAAATAAATAAAAAAATGCACGATGGTGTAGTGGTTGGCACTGTCACGTCACAGCAAGAATGTTCTGGGTTCGATCCCAGTGGCCGGCAGTGTGGATTTTATGGTGTTATCTGTCTGACTCTGAGTTTTGCTCAGGACAAAATAAATGTATTCACAATTTAATTGAAAACGTAACACAAATCTTCAACATTATCGGAAAATTTCTGAGTTTAAATAAAAGTTATGTTCTATTACTGGCGCGTTTATAAAAATGATGTGTGTTTGCCTTAAATTGAAGTCAAGGACTGTGACTGAGTCCATTCCCTGGGGGCGGGGCTTGTTTATTCATGCACCTCTGTGCTGCTTATGTTTCCGGGTTCGAGTGAAATTACACTGAATATCAGGTGCTGTGAATGTGGTGCCCAGAAATACCAACGTAGTTTTTCTTTATCACTGAGTGTTGAGTAAAACCTCTTCAAACACATTTTACATGAAGAAAAGTGAAGTGAAGCATCAAACAAGCAAGATGGATCCTTCCTGAAAGTGATTCATAATCATTTGTTGTAGAATCCATCCATCCATCCTTCCATCCATCCATCTTCTGCAGCTTATCCGGGTCCAGGTCGCAGGGGTAGCAGCCTAAGCAGAGCAGTCCAGACTTCCCTCTCCCCAGCCACCTCCACCAGCTCTTCCGGGGGGAATACCGAGGCATTCCCAGGCCAGCTGAGAAATGTAATCTCTCCAGCGTGTCCTGGGTCTGCCCTGAGGTCTCCTCCTGATGGAGCATGCCCAGAAAATCTCCCTTGGGAGGTGTCCAGGGGGCATCCTAACAAGGTGCCTGAACACCTCAACTGACTCCTTTTGATGTGGAGCAGCGATTCTACTCTGAGTCTCTCCTGAATGACCAAGCTTCTCACCCTGTCTCTAAGGGACAGCCCAGCCACCCTGTGGAGAAAACTCATTTCAACCGCTTGTATCCGCAATTTCATTCTTTCGGTCACTACCCATAGCTTGTGACCATAGGTGAGAGTGGGAACATAGATGGACCAGTAAATTGAGAGCTTTGCCTTTTGGCTCAGCTCTCTCTTTACTACCACAGACTGGGTTAGTGTCTGCATCACTGCTGACGCTGCCCCGATCCATCTGTTCAACTCCCGCTCCCCCTTACCCTCACTCGTGAACAAAACCCCGAGATACTTAAACTCCTCCACCTTAGGTAGCAACTCCCCCCTTATTGTAGAGTCCAGGATATTAATTTGTTGTGTCCTTCTTGATTTCTTACAAAATGTCTAAAGGTATAAAATGAGCATTTTCAATGGTGCTGGTTTTCCAACACCTCATGTAAAGAAGCCGAGTGGTGAATCTGCTTGTGGCAGCTGGGGCGTGGCCAAGCAGCAGTCTGTGAATGGAGGGCGGGGTCAGGGAAGGTAAGTGGCAAGGTCATTACACCTGATGTCAATTTGTGTGTGTGTGTGTGTGTTTGTTGCAGGGATGGAGTATAAAGGGAGGGGGAGAGGAGAGAAGAGGAATTCACTCCCCGACCACAACACGTGTGCGTGAGTGAGTGAAAGAAAGAAAGAAAGCTGAAAAGCTCAATAAAGTGCGTGTGTGTGAACACAAACTCTCGCCTGCCGTGCTTCTGTGCTCCACCCACATCGGGGATTACTACAGTGGTGCCAGAACCTGGGATGCACAGAAGGGAACCACCTCATGGAGTCCTCCCCGTTCGAAGAGCTCATCCTTGCCCTTGCTACCGCCCAGCAGAACCAGCATCAAGAGCTGATCACCCTCCAGAAGGAGCAGCAGCAGCGCTTCGAAGCCTTGATGCTGGCCCAGCAGGAAGATCGCCAGGCGTTCCAGCACTGGCTCACGTCAGCAGGGCCGCTGGCCACCGCTGCCACCACCCTCACGAAGATGGGACCGCAGGATGATCCAGAAGCATTCCTCGCTCTCTTTGAGCAAGCAGCCGAGGCGTGGGGGTGGCTGCTGGAGCAGCGCGCGGCGCGCCTCCTCCTGCTCCTGACTGGTGAGGCACAGCTCGCAGCGCAGCAGCTCCCTGCTGACAGCTGGCTGGTCTATGTGGACCTGAGGAAAGCCATCCTGCAGTGGCTCAGCCATTCCCTGGTGCAACACCGTCAGCACTTCTGGACGCTGACACTGGAGGAGGTCAGCTGGCCGTTTGCATTTGCCCAGCAACTCCGGGATGCCTGCCGGTGGTGGCTGAGGGCGGAAGACCACGACCCCGAGGAGATCATTGATCTGGTGGCACTGGAGCAGTTCATCTCTCAACTTCTGGAAGGAACGGTGGAATGGGTCCAGTGTCACCACCCGGCATTGCTGGAACGAGCCATCGAGCTGGTGGAGGACCATTTGGAGGTGGCTCTGACGGCAGGCAGACGAGGCATCTCCCCTCGATTCTCTTCTCTCTCTTCCCCCCCGTCTCTTGTCCCCCTCCCCACCCTGTTCCCCTGCCACGGAGGTGGCGGCTGGCTCCTCCCCAGCCGGCCCGTCGCACCCTTGGTGTCCTCCCATCTCCCTCTTCTGTCTGTGTTGTCTCCCCCTCAGGTCAGTGACACCCATAACACCAGTGCAGAGGGAAAGCCTGGGCCGGTGTGCTGGCACGGCAGGGAATCGGAGCATCTCCAGAGTCAGAGCCCCGCAAGGGAGGTGGGGGTTGTCATCCGGATCCCTGACATACCAGAAACCGCCCCCGATCGGGCCAGAATGCATCACGTACCGGTGAGTATTCAAGGGGATACATATCACGCTTTGGTGGATTCCGGTTGCAATCCGACCTCAATTCACCAATGCCTGGTGCAAGGTGAGGCATTGGGGGGAGCACAAGCAGTGAAGGTGTTGTGTGTGCACGGGGATGTTCACCATTACCCTCTAGTGTCGATCCAGATTCTATTCCGGGGCCAAATGCATAAAATGAAGGCAGCGGTTAATCATCGCCTTACCCACTCGTTGATCTTGGGTACTGATTGGCTGGGATTTAAAGAATTATTGGAGTATTTAACATGTAGTGGATCCTGCCCTAGTAGGTCACGGGAAGATCCTGGTGTGGCATTGGCTGGAGAAGCTGTCACAGAGCCGTCTGCGTCAACACTGCGTCAGAGTGAGGAGCACCCCACTCCTCCTCCCTCTCTCGGGGAGTCCCTTGGGGATTTCCTGTTAGAGCTGTCACGAGACGAGGCTCTGCGGCATGCATTTGACCAAGTGAGAGTAATCGATGGTCAAACTCTTCAGCCAAGCGCGGCACCAACCTTCCCCTATTTTGCCATTATTAAAGATAGATTGTACCGAGTGATGCAGGACACTCAAACTAAGGAACGAGTAACCCAGTTGTTAATCCCAAAGAGCCGTAGGGAACTCGTATTCCATGCGGCTCACTTTAATCCCATGGCCGGACACTTGGGGCAAGACAAAACACTAGCCTGAATAATGGCCCAGTTCTATTGGCCAGGGATTCGCGGGGATGTCCCTCGGTGGTGCGCAGCATGCCATGAATGCCAATTAGTTAATCCCGCGGCCACTCCAAAAGCGCCGTTGCACCCTCTTCCTCTAATCGAGACCCTGTTTGAACGAATTGGGATGGCTCTCATCGGGCCATTAGATCAGTCAGCATGGGGATATCGCTTTATTTTAGTTCCAGTGGACTATGCAACGTGATATCCAGAGGCATTGCCTCTCCGCAATATCTCAGCACGCAGTATTGTGGAAGCGCTCTTCCGCATTATCTCCCGGGTCGGGATTCCGAAAGAAATCCTGACAGACCAAGGCACCTCGTTTATGTCATGCACACTGCGTGAGCTGTATGGGTTACTGGGGATTAAGTCCATCCGCACCAGTGTATATCACCCACAAATGGATGGATTAGTAGAGCGATTCAACCAGACACTCAAAAACATAATCCAGAAATTCGTTAGTGAAGATGCGCATAATTGGGATAAGTGGCTCGAACCCCTGTTGTTCGCAGTACGAGAGGTCCCGCAGGCCTCCACAGGGTTTTCTCCCTTTGAATTATTATATGGGCGTAAGCCGTGTGGCATTCTGGATGTGCTGCAGAAAAATTGGGAGGAGGGACCTTCACAGAGTAAAAATGAAATCCAGTACGTTCTTGACCTGCGTGCAAAACTCCACACCCTCACGCAATTAACCCAGGAGAATTTACGGCAGGCACAAGAACATCAAAGCCGGCTGTATGACAGGGGCACGCACCTTAGAGAATTCATGCCGGGAGAAAAAGTACTCGTATTATTGCCCACGTTGAGTTCTACATTAGTCGCCAAGTGGCAAGGGCCCTTCGAGGTCACACGGCGAGTCGGGGACGTCGACTATGAGGTAAAGCGAATGGATAGGGGCGGGGCACTGCAAGTCTACCACCTCAACCTTTTAAAACACTGGAATGAGGGGGTCCCCATGGCATTGGCATTGGTAGTCCCAGAGAAGGCAGAGCTGGGGCCGGAGGTAAAAAAGATAACATCTCAGGCCACTCCGGTCCCTTGTGGAGACCACCTCTCGCTGACCCAACTCATGGAGGTAGCCAAGTTGCAGAAGGAATTTTCTAACGTGTTCTCGCCCCTTCCGGGTCGTACCCACCTCATAGAACACCACATCGAAACGCCCCCGGGGGTGGTAGTGTGTAGCCGCCCTTACTGCTTGCCCGAACACAAGAAAAAGGTGGTTCGGGATGAACTCAAGGCCATGCTCGAAATGGGCATAATCGAGGAGTCCCACAGTGACTGGAGCAGCCCAGTGGTCCTGGTTCCCAAGACTGATGGGTCGGTCCGGTTCTGTGTGGACTATAGAAAGGTCAACGTGGTGTCTAAATTTGACGTGTACCCAATGCCTCGCATTGATGAGTTGCTTGATTGGTTAGGCACTGCTCGCTTTTATACAACACTGGATCTAACCAAGGGATATTGGCAGATCCCCTTGACTCCTCTATCCCGAGAGAAAATGGCCTTTTCCACACCGTTTGGTTTACACCAATTTGTCACGCTCCCCTTTAGGTTATTTGGGCCCCCGCTACGTTCCAGTGGCTTATGGACAGGGTCCTCCACCCTCATGCTGCCTACGCGGCCGCCTGTCTAGATGATATAATAATCTACAGTCATGATTGGCCGCGGCACTTGGAACACCTGAGGGCTGTTCTAAAGTCGCTGAGGCAAGCGGGCCTCACAGCTAACCCGAAAAAGTGTGCAGTTGGGCAGGTGGAAGTGGGTCATGGGCAGGTGCATCCCCAAATTAACAAGACTGCAGCAATTGTGGCCTGCCCGAGGCCCAAGACCAAAAAGGAGGTGAGGCGGTTCTTGGGGCTGGCTGGCTATTATCGTAGGTTTATACCTACTGTAACTATTTGGACATCACCAGCCTGCTAACCGACCTCACTAAAAAGGGGGCTCCAGATCTGGTCCAGTGGATGGAGCAATGCCAACAGGCCTTCTCTGAGGTAAAAGCTGCACTGTGTGGGGGGCCACTTTTACACTCCACTGACTTCTCTCTCCCCTTTATTTTGCAGACTGATGCATCGGACAGGGGGCTGGGGGCCGTTTTGTCCCAGGAGGTGGAGGGTGAGGAGCGCCCGGTGCTGTACATCAGCCGAAAGCTGTTGGTGCGCGAAAGCAAATATTGCACAATTGAAAAGGAGTGTCTTGCCATCAAGTGGGCGATCCTCGCCCTCCGATACTACCTGCTGGGACGCCCTTTCACTCTCTGTTTGAACCACGCGCCCCTCCAGTGGCTCCACCGAATGAAGGATGCCAATGCGCGGATCACCTGTTGGTATCTCGCTCTCCAGCCATTTAAGTTCAAGGTGATCCACAGGCCAGGGGCACAGATGGTGGTGGCAGACTTCCTGTCCCGTCAGGGGGGGGGGAGTCAGCTTCAGGCCGGATGGCTCCCCGGCCTGAGTCGGGCGGTGGGGGTATGTGGCAGCGGGGGCATGGCCAAGCAGCAGTCTGTGAATGGAGGGCGGGGTCAGGGAAGGTAAGTGGCTAGGTCATTACACCTGATGTCAATTTGTGTGTGTGTGTGTGTGTTGCAGGGATGGAGTATAAAGGGAGGGGGAGAGGAGAAAAGAGGAATTCGCTCCCCGACCACAACATATGTGTGCGTGAGTGAGTGAGTGAGTGAGTGAGTGAAAGAAAGAAAGAAAGAAAGAAAGAAAGGTGAAAAGCTCAATAAAGTGCGTGTGTGTGAACACGAACTCTTGCCTGCCGTGCTTTTGTGCTCCACCCACATCGGGGATTACTACACTGCTTTTGAGTCCTGAGAGCTAAACATTTATGATGTTTCCATCCTGAGGAAAGAAGCTGTTCGAGAGTCTGTTGTTGTGGCTCAAATGCTGCAGTATCTCTTACCACAAGCTCGTAGGCAGAAGAGTCTGTGGTTGGGATGGGTAGAAACTCTGACTATTCTCCATCTTCTTGTTTTCCAATACTGGAGAATATTACAATTCCTGATAAAGGGGTAAACACTGATTACAGCTCTGACTTTTTCAGCTTTCTGAGACGGTACAGGTGGAGCTAGGCTTTCTTGTGTGTGTTGTGTTGGTGGATCATTTGAGATCAGATGCATGAGCATCTCCAAATGGTTTGTTCAGAGTGTTCTGTTTCCTGTCACCTGAACTCAAGAATAAGACTAATTTCCTTGTTTTGTAAACATTTACAGTTTTTATAAGCACCAGGAATGGGCAGCATGGTGGTGTAGTGGTTAGCGCTGTTGCCTCACAGCAAGAAGGTCCAGGTTCGAGCCCCGTGGCCGGCGAGGGCCTTTCTGTGTGGAGTTTGCATGTTGTCTGCGTGGGTTTCCTCTGGGTGCTCTGGTTTCCCCCCACAGTCCAAAGACATGCAGGTTAGGTTAACTGGTGACTCTAAATTGACCGTAGGTGTGAATGTGAGTGTGAATGGTTGTCTGTGTCTATGTGTCAGCCCTGTGATGACCTGGCAACTTGTCCAGGGTGTACCCTGCCTTTCGCCCGTAGTCAGCTGGGATAGGCTCCAGCTTGCCTTCGACCCTGGAGAACAGGATAAAGCGGCTAGAGATAATGAGATGAGATGAGATAAGCACCAGGATGCAGGAGGGAACACCTCTTTCTACCTTCTCAGGTGTTTCATCTCGATATAAGATTTATAACGGTCATGTCAAACTGAGCAAATGTAAAATGGTGTTGGTGTTGTGTTTGACAGTGCAGTCCTGGATGTACTTTGAGTACAAGAGAGATTAAATTGCAGTGTTGTGATAATGGTGGTCTAAGTTGGTGTCCACGTTTCAAATGTTGGTGAAATTGGGTCGGACAGATTTCAGACTGGTACGAGTAGAAAGTGTTGTATGGTGAAGATGAGCACTTTCAGTACACAGTTTGTAGTGCAGTAACCTAATATTGCACAATCCCTCACCAAGTCAGGAGTTTATCAGCCTGATAAAGAGCTCAGTTTGCAGATCGGCGACTCGGCGACTCTGCAGCGTTGTGTTTCTGAAAACATCGCCATCAGTCACTTGAAAATAAAAAGTCACAGCTGTTCACTCAGACCTGTTATTACTTTGACGTTCGAATTCAAGAAATTCATTTCTGGAAGTTTAACAAAAAAAGAGTTAATATAGTTTGCTCAAAATCCTTTAACTGTCAGTATGTTATATATAAATGTTTAGAATATAAAACCTGACAAACTATATGTACATGAAGATAGTGTTGAGTTTTATTTTAGACACCATCAGCCAGAGCAGTTAACCACAAGAGCAGGAAATGAAATTTGTCACCAACTTGTGTTCACTTGTGATTGAAAAAAACACTTGGATTTAATTTTATAATGATGTGCTTAATTCTTTTAAAAATGTCCCATTGTAGATATAAAGTACGCGTCAAGTACAAGTGTGTCAATTTTTTGTCACAAAACATCATTATACACAAAGTTAACTCCAAGAAGAAATTGTTTGGTGGGTTGCTGTGAAGAACTTCACACATGGTGGTGTAGTGGTTAGCACTGTTGCCTCACAGCAAGAAGGTTCTGGGTTTGAGCCTCACAGATGATGAAGACTTTTCTGCGTGGAGTTTGCATGTTCTCCCCGTGTCTGTGTGGGTTTCTTCTGAGTGCTCCGGTTTCCCCAACAGTTCAAAGACATCCAGATTAAGTTAAATACCCAGACACTGGGGTCACACAAGCCAGGGCATACTTAGTGCCAGCCCCAAGCCCGCAGGGTTGTGTTAGGAAGTAGAGCCCTGCACTCCCGCGGGAGTCCCGCGGGACTCGCGGGACCCGCTGCAAAGCAGTGCGGCGCAGGACAAATTTTGAAAGCTCATTGCGGGCGTGGGCGGGACCGGACCGGAAGTGCACATATGCGTGCGCGGGTGGGAGCAGTGATAAGCTGCAGTCCCGCTAACTAAAAACGTGCTTGAAATAAAATTTATAAATTATTAATTTATGTCTATCATATATAATTTGTGCTGGATATTTTATTTGGCATTAATAAAAACATTTTAAGATGCCTAAATTTGCAGAGAAAGTCAGATTGCCAGATTGAGTGAGAAATGGCATCTTAAACTTGCCATTGATCACTCTAAGAAGAAATTCTTTGATCACTCTAATGACTTGCAGTTCACACCCAGCTAGCAAGAGAACCATGAGTGAATTGATTTACTTGTTACGTTAGTCTACAACTTTAATCAGAGAGACAGGTTACACAGTGACGGTAGGCTTGACTCAATGCTATCCCAGAAATCCTTCCTGTAATATGCAAATTTGGCTGTCCAATCAGAGGCAAATCAAATTTGCATATTACAGGAAGGATTTCTGGGATAGCATTGAGTCAAGCCTACCACCACTGTGTAACATGTCTCTCTGATTAAATTTGTAGACTAACTCAAGCAGTAAATTAATTCACTTCTTTTACTAGCTCTGCTTTGCAATAAAAAAAAAAAAAACATTGGTACAAAGCAAGCCTATTCACTTTTTTATGCTGATCAGAGAATTACAATGTTTTCTCATGTGATAAAAATGTGCGATTTGCGATTAAATATTTTAATTGTTAGACAGTACTAATTATTATTATTAGAGATACTACATGCTGAATTCAGAAACAAGGTAAACAATAACAAATGTGAGCTGTAGATATTTATGCTCAAATCCACTCAAAGTAGGGGGCGGGGCACCATCACGCTGTGTCAAGACAAGAACTTTCCTGAGAAATAACGTGAACGTCTGCATCATGTGGGATTTGCGGGCAGGAGAGGGACAAAATATGGCAGGCGCGGGCGGGAGCAGGACTGAAAATCATAATTTTTTTGTGGGCGCGGGTGGGAGCGGGACTGAAAATCATAATTCTTTGCGGGCGCGGGCGGGAGTGGGACTGCACAATGCGGGCGCGAGCGGGAGCGGGACTGAAAAATCCGACCCGCGCAGACCTCTATTAGGAAGGGCATCCGGTGTAAAACTGACACCAAATCAAACATGCAGATAAAAAAAAAAAAATGTATGGCAACCCCTAACGGGCTCAGACAAATACATTAGGTTTTAGTCCTCAGATCGAATCTCACAATCCGAATCAGTGCACAAGAGAAAATTCACCACACATGGAATAAATTTCACTTCTGAAAAGTAAATCTTAAAACAGAACTCTTTCATACATTAAATGAAATAAATTAGAAATATAATCTAGGTACCAGAAGCCACATCAGAATAAATACAATCAGGTTTTTCTCTCTTTCTTGTCACCCTTTTCGTTTTGTTCTTTTTGAAATGTAAAGACACGTAATTCAGCTCCACTGCATCATGACCCTGTGAGAACGAACAGACAAACAGAGATCTCAGTCATCACAGTGACACCGAGAAATCGAGGAGTTTGTTCCTGAGAGAATGGAAATATTATTTAAGATTATTTACCTGATTGGGTGTTTCCTCGGCCACACAATCTTGTTGAGATCTCACTGTCGAAAGAAATAAATATATACAGTACCGTGCAAAAGTCTGAGGCATCCAATTGTTTTTTTTTTCATGCAAACTCTGTTATAGATTTCTATTTTATAATTTCTACACTCATTATCTAGTCAAAACATTACAAAAACATTTTAGACTTCCAAACATTCATTTTTTTTCCGGCACAAAATTAAATATTACAGAAAAAAAAGTTTGTATCTGAGCAGCATATTCCATAAGAGAGCACTTTCTTTTCAGATTAAAAAAAAAAAAAGAGAACATAATGAAGGCAACTGGGTTTTGGTGCAAAACTAAGAAGCGAGTGTGACAGTCAAAGTGTCCAGAAGAACTGTGGCTGGTTCTGTAAGATGCTCAGTAAAACCTACAGCTCATTTCCCCATAAAACTGCACTCACTGGACCTGAGACGACTATTTTTTTTTAAAGCAAAGGAAATTTCAGATCACACCAAATATTGACTTTGTTTCATTTATTATGGCATACTGATTACTGTTTATAGTAATTTTTTTAATGCTGAAACATTTAATTTCATTATTTTGAAGCCATTTTTGCTCTACAGCATTTCTTTACATCGTGTGCTAAGACTTTTGCCCAGTACTGTGCAAAAAAGGCCACTTCCCTTTTTTTGTGTTTGGTCATATTTTAGTTACTATTTTACCAGTATCGTAATAAGATAGTCACAAAGTCTTAAATGTTTATGTGGACCTTTATACAGTTAGGTCCATATATATTTGGACACTGACACAAATTTTGTTTTTTTACCTGCTTACTGAAACATATTCAAGTTATAGTTATATAATGGACATGGATATAAAGTCCAGACTTTCAGCTTTCATTTGAGGGTATCCACATTAAAATTGGATGAAGGGTTTAGGAGTTTCAGCTCCTTAACATGTGCCACCCTGTTTTTAAAGGGACCAAAAGTAATTGGACAATTGACTCAAAGGCTATTTCATGGGCAGGTGTGGGCAATTCCTTCGTTATGTCATTCTCAATTAAGCAGATAAAAGGCCTGGAGTTGATTTGAGGTGTGGTGCTTGCATTTGGAAGAGTTTGCTGTGAAGAAAACATGCGGTCAAAGGAGCTCTCCATGCAGGTGAAACAAGCCATCCTTAAGCTGCGAAAACAGAAAAAACCCATCCGAGAAATTGCTACAATATTAGGAGTGGCAAACTCTACAGTTTGGTACATCCTGAGAAAGAAAGAAAGCACTGGTGAACTCATCAATGCAAAAAGACCTGGATGCCCACAGAAGACAACAGTGGTGGATGATTGCAGAATAATTTCCATGGTGAAGAGAAACCCCTTCACAACAGCCAACCAAGTGAACAACACTCTCCAGGAGGTAGGCGTATCAATATCCAAATCTACCATATAGAGAAGACTGCATGAAAGTAAATACAGAGGGTTCACTGCACAGTGCAAGCCACTCATAAGCCTCAAGAATAAAATGGCTAGGTTGGACTTTGCTAATAAAGCATCTAAAAAAGCCAGTACAGTTCTGGAAGAACATTCTTTGGACAGATGAAACCAAGATCAACCTCTACCAGAATGATGGCAAGAAAAAAGTATGGCGAAGGCATGGTACAGCTCATGATCCAATACATACCACATCATCTATAAAACATGGCGGAGGCAATGTGATGGCTTGGGCATGCATGGCTGCCAGTGGCACTGGGTCACTAGTGTTTATTGATGATGTGACACAGGACAGAAGCAGCCGGATGAATTCTGAGGTATTCAGAGACATACAGTACTGTGTGCTCAAATCCAGCCAAACTGATTGGTCAGCGTTTCATAATACAGATGGACAATGACCCAAAACATAAAGCCAAAGCAACCCAGGAGTTTAAAAAGGAGGAAACACAGCGTCTGGTGATGTCCATGAGTTCAAGACTTCAGACAGTCATTACCAACAAAGGGTTTTCAACCAAGTATTAGAAATGAACATTTTATTTACAATTATTTAATTTGTCCAATTACTTTTGAGCCCCTGAAATGAAGGGATTGTGTTTAAAAAATGCTTTAGTTCCTCACATTTTTATGCAATCATTTTGTTCAACCCACTGAATTAAAGCTGAAAGTCTGAACTTCAACTGCATCTGAATTGTTTTGTTCAAAATTCATTGTGGTAATGTACAGAACCAAAATTAGAAAAATATTGTCTCTGTCCAAATATTTATGGACCTAACTGTATAATAATAATAATAATAATAATAATAATAATAATAATAATAATAATAAGTTACATTGATATAGTGCCTTTCTTAAACTCAGGAATGCTTTACATAGGTCAAAGAAAACAACACACACACAAAGTTGCTAAAGAGTGGTGTGTTTATGCAGTGATGGATGAGAAGTGTTCATGAAACTGAAAGGTTTTGGGATGAGATTTGAAGAAAGGAAGATAAGAGCAGTCATGATGGGGTTGTGGGAGGGTCTTCCAAAGCTTGGGGGCCATGGCGCTGAAGGACCTGCCATGCAGGGAAGAGAGTCTAGGAAGAGAGTCTAACCAGCAAGGAGGTTATAGCTAGAGGATCTGAGAGAGTGTGATGGAGTGTAAGGGGTCAGAAGATCACAGATGTAAGAAGGAGAAAGGTTATAGAGTGCTTTGAAGATGAGTAGTCAGATTTTATACTTAATTCGGGACAGAACAGGTAGCTGGAGAAGGTGAGAAAGAATCAGGGTGATACAGTATGAGCAGATGGTTTAGTATGGGTGATGAGCCTCGCTGCAGAGTTCTGAATGTATTGTAGTCTCTGAAAGGATTTAGTAGGGAGGCTAATGAGAAGGGAGTTGCAATCATCTAAGCGGGACATAATGAAGGAGTGGACCAAAGTTTGAACATCGCTAGAAGAAAGGAAGGGGTGAAAGCGGGCAATGTTCTGGAGGTGGAAAAAAAGCAGTCTTGGTGAGGGATTTAATATGGGGATCAAAGTTGAGTGAGGGGTCAAGCAGTATATAATATATAATACAAGCCCGATTCCCAAAAAGTTGGGACAAATTACAAATCGTACATAAAAATGGAATGCAATAATTTACAAATCTCAAAAACTGATATTGTATTCACAATAGAACATAGACAACATATCAAATGTTGAAAGTGAGACATTTTGAAATTTCATGCCAAATATTGGCTCATTTGAAATTTCATGACAGCAACACATCTCAAAAAAGTTGGGACAGGGGCAATAAGAGGCTGGAAAAGTTAAAGGTACAAAAAAGGAACAGTTGGAGGACCAAATTGCAACTCATTAGGTCAATTGGCAATAGGTCATTGTAGGTTGAATTGGGATTAATTAAATTATAAATTATGTGATAATTGATAATTAAATTAATCAATTTATAAATAAAGATCAGTCTCATAAAATCTTAAATTATTAATCTTAATACTCACCGTGAATGGTTACACTCAAGATTAATGGTAGCTCTGTATTAGATGGGAAACCCAGTTGTATACAAAAGCTAAATTCTGAAGGAAAAAGGAGTTCTAAATAGTTGACCTTGTGAATAAACGACAGGAACAAGTAAAGTGCAATTAATTTTAATTAGCTTTTATTTGTCTACTACTCACTAATAATAATAAACTCAAAATACATTCAATGTCAGCAAAGGTAATAACAAGACAAAACAATGGAACAATTACACCTGGACTATAAATTTGAGGGAAAGAGAGAGAGAAAGAGATAGAAGAAAAAAGAAAAGAATCCCTTGTGTGCGTGTGTGTGGAGGTGGGTGTGTGTGTGTGACCTAGCTTGTCGTTAGCTAAAACAAAGGAATGTTAGCTAAAACAAAGGAATGTTAGCTAAATAGAACAAAGGATTAGCTCTGTGGCTAATGTGTGCTTTGTGTAGGTATCTGTGGGCAGATGCTAATGACTAGCCACTCTGGCAATGCTTAAACAAAATGGCGGTCAGTGCCTAGGTGTCGTATCACAGGTAACTCAATGAGGAAGGTATCAAAATGGCGTCGGAAAGATGGCGCCTGCAGGCCTAGTCGAGAACACAAGCCTACCAGCTAGCGTATCACCCTGAGGTAGCTAGCAATAAGTTGCTAAGGAGAATCTGACCACGCTACAGCTGGATCCAAACACTGCACTTAACAACAATTTCCAACAGACTATCTAGGCAAAGAACTCAACGCGAGAGAGAGAGAGTGTATATGAGTGTGTAATAGGTGTTGGATGGAGAGAACTAGGCCTTGTAGCGGTCTAGCCTCGGAGCTTAAAATAACAAACTTGTCGCTGCGCTGCTAATCAGATAGGGAAGCTAGCAATGGAGTTAAGGAAAGATATCATGCAAGATACCCTGTCTAACAAGTTCAAAGAAAAAAAAAAAAACAGAACCAAAACAAACAATAAAAAACAAACAAACAAACAATAAAAACAAACAAACACCTTCCGTGTCTGAGCGGGTATGCTAAATAGCTCAAAGCTTAAACATGACCCTAACAACCATCTGAATAAGCTACAAATTAAAAATTTGCCCAAGTGCCTACTCAATGCGATGGAAGTTCTTTCTCCGATGTCCGCGCTGAGGGTCGCGGTCCGAGGAGAGGAGGTTAGCGGCGCGCTGCGTCCAACCGCGGCTAACGAAGCAGGGAGATGAAGGCCTAGCTGGCCCACGGTGCTTCAGGAGAAACCTCCGGTGATGCGTCGACGAGGAAAAGGCTGAGAGGAGCGAAGCTGTCCGCAAATGCCTCTTAGCGTGGAAAACTACTTAACTGTAGTTAAACTTTGCAAAGGTTTAGAATCAAAACCACTATATCGCTGAAACTTAGCGGGTCGTTCAAAAGTTCGGCCGAAACTAATTTGAACAGGCTGTTCTCAGACAATAGCGGTTAGTCTCAACACTGTAGGCGAGCGTGCCTACAGTCCGTCCGACCACTCCAGTAGTCAGAACATGAGAGAGCGAATCGAGGCGCTCTCGATACAGTTAAAGCAGTTCCACTTCACGTCACATCCGGGTGGAGCGCGCAAGGAAATTGTGGGATCGTTATAGGGGGCGCTGGCGAGTTACCAACATTCCCCCCCTTGGCCATAGGCGCTGAAAGGAGTGATACCCTATGGGCACATGGTGTTTAGTCTGCGGCCCACGGTCCCTAGTAATCCACAATGAGGTAGTTCCACAATGAGGTAGTTCCACAATGAGGTAGTTCCAAGGGTCCTTTCTGTGAAAAGTCTTTCAGACACAGTTCAACAGTTCAATTCATTTCATACAGTCCATAAGATGCATAGGCACTTGGGCATGAAAGCATAGGCACTTGGACATGAAAACAATTACACTATGGCTACTTAACTACCTTCTACATACAATATTTCACACAGCAAACAAAAATAATCAAAACTCCATAAAGGAAAATGGAAAAGAGGGGTTAGTTAGCGTGTTAGCAAGCCTACTCTTCAAGAAAGTTAGTGGAGGCCTTAGGCCTGATGGAGAATCGGACAATGCCACGATCTAATTTCTCAGGTGCGTAGATCGTTTTGTCCAGTTTGCGGTGTAGTGTCAGTATGTACCTGTGTAGAGTGATGGCTATGAAGACTGTGATAACCCAACCGCTAGCTAGAAATCCCAGCGCAATTCGGCTTATTAAAGATCCTTGATCGGACGAAGGGTTTGCGCGGTTATTCAAGAAAGTGGTAGCGATGCCAGTGGGCTTAAGATCGAATTGCACGGTTTTGGTCCCTTCCAGCAGTAGTTGTGCTTGGAGGGTGGAGTTTATCTCAAGTTCGTGACCTGGGAAGGCATCGGGCATTTCTATCTCGGTCTCATACTGGTCAGCGCTAAGGTGATGGAGGGTGATGTCACCAACGTGAACAGTGGCTCCTAGTGGGACACTTAGGAGAGAGGTTTCGTTAGGGATCTTCATTCTAGTGGCAGTGTTATGTTGATCATATGATACCAGAATCTCAGTTTGGGGAGTGTTGATTAGCCACCGATTACCAGCTCTTTCTACTCTAGTTCCTATTCCTTCATCTTTAATAGACAATTTGCCTGCACACTTCTGCTCGGGGACTTTTGTCAATCCACAGAGACGGTCTGTGGTGTCTCGGATAAAGGGATTGCTGGGGCAGACCCAGTGGATATCTTTGGTAGAGGTGCACATGTCTAAATTAGGGACGAGGTAGATAGAGGGGTTGTCATCGTGATAGGCTATGGTGGAAGGTGTCTGCAAACGTACGTGTACGTCGTTGTTCCAGAAACCTACATTAAGGACAGATTTGATTCTGTATATGTTTTGCCGTTCAATAACGGGGAGATTGAGGATGAAGCCTATTTCTAGGTTTTGAGGGTTCACAAAAATGGGGATAGCACTGCCAAGACTATAAGCCAGATGAATCTGTGATGAGTAAACGTTAGTCGTGGTAGTAGATCGGAGTATGCTGTCAACCATGCTGAGGGGTATCAAATATGGTGGGATTTTACCTCCACTCAGGGTGCTGAGAGAGCTACTTACTTCTCTCATCAGGTCCTGCATTAGGTCTCGGATTACTCGGACGTACTTGACTTCGCTTCTCATGATTGCTGCTAGCCTGTCTACGGCATGTACTGTGTTCTTGATTAATGTAGAATGCATGTTAACGGTTAGTATGGTTCCCTGCAGGGTTTTGCCTAGGCCCTGCAGCTCCTCCTGTTGAGTTAGTAGTCTACCCTGGATTTCTGCAACATACAGGAGTTTGTTATTCCGATTTGAGTGGTAACAAGGGTGGTTACTTATAGATGCACGCTTATGGATTGAGAGGCATGCAACTAAGTTGGGCAGGCTATAACTTACTGTTTGTCCACCCCCCTATGGAGTGTGGACTGCTCAAAAAGCTTTATTTGGTTGCTATGGACCCATCTATACGAAGGCGCCTGGCTGGGCTTCGAAGTTTTGATGCGGTAGGCGACGGGGGACAGTTTACCGACGATTTCGAAAGGGCCGGACCAACGGGGTAAGAATTTCCTGGCTACTCCTACCGGTTTGGTGAAATTGAAGTATAGGACTCTGTCGCCTACTTCGTACTCACGGTGTGTCGCCTTTCTGTCGTAGTAAGCTTTCTGTCCTTTTGCACTCTTTTCGAGGTGTTCCTGGGCCCACGCAAATGTGGCCTGCAAGTGGCGTTGCAAGTCGGTGACGTACTGGTGTGCGGTGTACGCAGTGGCAACGCTTAGGTCCTCTGGTCGGTAGAGGAGGTGTAAGGGAAGAACCATTTCACGGCCAGTCATCATTTCGAACGGGGTGACTCCGGTGGTGCGGTGAGGAGTGGACCGAATGGCCATCAGCACCAGAGGGAGTTTGATGTCCCAATCTTTGCCATGGTGACTCACATACTTGCGAAGCATGCTCACGATGGTTTGGTTGGCGCGTTCGACCTGACCGGAAGACTGAGGATGATACGCGATGTGGAATTTTGCCTCGACTCCGAGCATCTCCCACAACACTCTCATGACCTCTGCGGTGAAATGAGTACCTCGGTCGGAATCAATGGATAGGGGCAAGCCCCAACGGCTGAACACATGGTTCATAAGAAGGAGAGCGGTGGTCTCTGCGGTTTCGTTTGGGGCGGGCAAGCATTCCACCCACTTCGTGAACGCGCAAGTGACGGTCAGGAGGTACTTATTACCTCGAGCTGATTTCGGCACCGGTCCGACCCAGTCTATCTGGAGATTAGACCAGGGGAATGAGATGCCTTTGCTTTGCAGTGGGGCGCGGTTCAACGGTTGGGCTGGTCGGAATTGGCAGCAAATCAAGCACCCTTTAACATACTCGGTAACGTCCTGAATCATGAAGGGCCAATAGACAATCTGTTGGAGTGTCTGGTAGGTCGCCTGAGCGTTCCTATGGCCCCCGCACGGGCTGTCGTGAGCGTACTGCAACATGACCCCCCTATGATCTGTGGGCACGACCCACCGGGGAGGTCCCTGGTTGCGTGGTGTGTACACCAGGAGTCCTTTCTCGAGTTTTAAGCCGTTTTTGAGATTGTGAAGGTGATTTAAGTCTCGGGACTGTTGCAACTCTTGTGGGGAAATTGGGGACGCCACGGGGTCCGCAAGGAACTTACGGATTTGGTGGATCACGGGATCCCTTTCCTGCATAGACACCAGGTCGGCATCCTGGGGCAGTCGGCCGAGTTGCACTGTTCCTGCTTGGGGTACTGCGTCAGTTTGACCTGCTCTAGCCTGTCGGCGAGTAATCGCGGTTACGTCATGGCGTGGCGTCTCGGGAAGCCATGGCGGCTGAAATTCCCAAAGGGGGCCGTCTACGGCTCCCGCTTTGGCGAGGCCATCTGCCTCATCGTTACCGACTTTGTCAGGTCCTGGGACTTGAGAATGTCCCTTCACCTTCTTCCAATAGACGCACATTCCCTGTTCGGTTACGAGTCGATCGCATGCTAGGAAGAGTTCGGAGTGTTTCACTTCCTTGCCCCTTGCATTTTTCATGTCCTGCACCTTCCACGAGGGAAAGTGTGAGACGAAGCTATGCCTGGCATAATTTGAATCAGAGCAGAGGACTAACCGCTTGATGTTCTCACGGGCAGCTTGTTGCAGGACGATGAGCACGGCTGCTACCTCCGCATATTGGCTAGTCTTAGCCCCAAGTCGGTGTTGGTATTTCCCTTGTATAGGGCCGTTCGCCCATACGATACCGACACCGGCTTGGACTTTGCGTTCATGATGGAATGAGCATCCATCTATGTAAGCGGTGGGGAGGTCTTTGCAGACGTTCTCGTCATAGTAGTGGTGGTCGGAGGGGAGAGCAGGTACGGTTGTTAGTTCGGTTTGATCCGGACTATTCTCGCAGTCGCAATGCTGGCATTCCGCCAGGCCTCGGTCAAGCGCCATCTTGTGGTTCTGGGCGTACTTCACCTCGACGTTGTAGCCCTGTAGTGCCATCATCCAAGCTGCGATGCGACTGTTCGAAACTCTTCCCTCTCTCAGCCTCTGGCTGTTCAAGAACAAGACCGGTTGATGATTGGTCTCTATCACCACCTTCTGGCCACCAATGTAACTGCGAAAGTGTTCAACGGCCCAGACCGTGGCCAGCAGGGCTTTTTCGCAGTCTGAAAATTTAAACTCCACAGCACTGAGGGGCCGACTGGCGTATGCTACGACACGGCGATCTTTGTCATGCTGCTGTGACAGTGCAGCGCTCAGGCAGTGGGTGGAGAAACTAGCCTCCAAGAAGAACGGTTTGTCTTTGTCGGGATACGCGAGGCAGGGAGCGGAGCAGAGCTTCTGCTTCATGCTCTTGAACGCGAGTTCTTGAGGCTCACTCCACTGGAAGGGTTTATCCTTTCGGAGGAGCTCGGTGAGCGGTCGTGCTATCTCCGCGTAGTCCTCGATGAACTGTCGGGAGTAGTTGCAGACCCCTAAGAAGCTCCTGAGTTCGGATACGTTGGATGGGGCTTTGATATCTTGGATAGCCCGCACCCTCCCTGACTGGGGTTCAATGCCATCTGGTCCGACGCACAGTCCAACGTATTCGACTTTGGTGCGACACCACTGCCCTTTGGTGACAGAGAGCTTCGCTCCTGCTCTGGACAGCTGAGACAGAACATGGCGTATCTCTTCGAGGTGTGCATCAAAAGTCTGTGACCTAATGAGGATGTCATCGACATAGATCAAGTTGCCACGAGCTGCGGCATCGCTCATTGCCTTATGCAAGAAGATGTTGAATTCAGCGGGGGAGTTCGCGTAGCCGAACGGACATCGGTTGAAAGTTAGCTGGCGGTTCCCAAAGGAAAAGGCCAGCTTGTGCTGGTCAGCTGGATCCACGCGCATGGTCCAGAATCCACTCGCCACGTCGGCGGTGGAGAAGAACTTTGCACCCTTCATCTTGGCAAGTTCTTGATCCAGATGGATCATGGGCCATCTTGACAAGGGCACTTGCTTGTTCAGCTGCCTATAGTCAATGGTGAGACGCCACTTGCCGTTCGGTTTCAGCACTGGCCATAAGGGGGAGTTGTAAGTCGAGTTACACTCACGAATGATCTGCTTTTCCAGCAGAGTGTCCAGTGTTTCTTGTATTGAGTCGTATGCGGCTAACGGGATTTTGTATTGCCGCACGAACGTCGGTGGAGCGTTCGGATCTGTTGGGATTCGGACGGTGTGGATGTCCGTGACTCCGCAGTCATTGGAATCTCGCGCCCAGATCGCCTTGAAGTCGTAGAACAGTTCACGGAGCTGTCGTCTCTGGGCGTCCGTGGTCAGGCTGTCAGCTTTCACCAGCTGTTGTTGAACTTCTCGTTCGAAGCCTGGGTACGGTTCACCTAGAGCTGAATCGACGACCTCAGTTGCAGGGGTGTCGTTGCTCGATTGCGTGGCAAGAGCGTACACCAGCATGTGTTTCGGGGTGTCAGTTTTGGTCATGACTATGCGCTCGTCGCAAAGCATGATGTGAGGTTCGATGCGGATCATGTGGAAAGGAAGAGTGATCCAGGGAGGTTCCACTGGATCGGAATGAGTGTCCGGCGTTGGCAGCTCACCAATGACTGGAATGGTGAGTTCAAAGTCATGGAATGCCTGGTCTATCAGAAGGCCTAAAGGCCGACGGGCGGGGATCGTGATGGCGTCCCGCGTGGAGTTTTGAACCAGGAGGTAAGCGGAACGATGACTCACTTCAAGCAGCGGAGTCCCACACACGGCTAAATCGAGCTCCATGAAGAATCTGAGAGGCTGGAAGAACGCCTGGGAGCTACGAAACTGTTGGTCTTTCATGATGACCAGCTTAAGAGGGGAACCAGCAGTCCTAGCGGGAATGACGATGTCAAATTCGCTAGCGACATGGCAGGCTTGGGGAATCGTTTGTCCTGACCGCATCTGTTCCGGGTCAGCTTGGAACGGGTGCTTAGCAGCGTCGGCTTGGGTCCAGATGACCCGGTTGACTAGGTCCAGTTGGGCTCCCAGTCTGACCAAGATGTCTGCCCCAATGACCAGTGGGTCAGGAAGTCCGGGGACGACACTCAAGAAATGAAGGAATTCTCTCTGACCGATGGCGAGCGACACGGCGCAGACGCCCGTGGCTTTGATGGGGCTCTGGGGTTGTTCGGCTGACAGTAGCCGGTGGCTCTTCTGCACAAAGACAGCGGAAGGAGTGCTCTGACGCACTATGTCGAACCACGTTTGGCTGATGGCTGACTTCTCTGACCAAAGCGCTAACCTGACGCCAGGTGCCGTGACGCCGTTGACAGCAATGTTGCCAGATATCCAGGGGTAGTACCTGGTTGGGGCAGATTCGCCAAGAAAGCAAAGGAAAGACGGGTGGCCATCAAGCGCGTTGCGGTTGAGAAGAGTGTCGGTTGAGTTTGGTGCGTCTTGACTCGGCTCAGGGGGGAGCGGAGTGGTCTCGAGGTTCTCGGGGACCTGCCCTGACTCAGCTATCGGTGGAGTAGCCTCCACGCTAACTTCATCGCAACAGGCTCGATCGTGACGACGAGGATCTGGGGTCTGTGGGGACGCGACCTGGGCCCACAGTTGCCCACGACGACAGTCAATGAGGGGCGCTAGCCTATCTAGTAGGTCTTGGCCAATGAGGAACGGTTCTACACCAACAGAGCAGATGTAAGTGGGGTGAGTGATGGACATGCCCTGGAAGGTGAGTTCTAACCATGCAATGGTTGTTACTGGGGCTTGATTCTGGGTGAAGCTAACCAAGTTGACGTCACAACGTTCGGTTCTGATGGGTCTACCTTGCGCGCGCCGCGCATCAGAAACCTCTGCAAAGACTTTGGAACACATCAGGGTGATTTCTGACCCGGTATCCAAGAGAGCTTGGAGGGAAACGTTGCCTTCTACCACCACTGGGGTATAGATACGCTTGGCGTTGCCTTTCCTAACCAAATCTCCAAGAAACTGCGTCAGGGGTGCATCCTGCGGGTCAGGCTTCACTACCGGGGGGGGTGGTTTCAACTCATCGCTGCCTATTGGGCAGGGGTCCTTTCCCCACCCCACGAGGTAGACACGCGGTGGTGGTGGGGATGGGTCCCGGCCTAGTCATGCTGACGGTTCGTCCCTGTCCTTGCTCGGCTTACCCTTCCTGTTCTTATTGCTCAGCAGTTGTTTAACTCGTGCTAATTCGGTCCTCAGTTCTGCCATCCCAAGCGGCTCTTGGTTGGCTTGTTTAATCCGTGCTAATTCAGCCCTCAGTTCTGCCATCCCAAGCGGCTCTTGGTTGGCTTGTTTAGCGGTAGCTAGCTTAGGGCTCCGCTCCCTTCGAGAGGAGTTGCGATGGGGCCTTGACTGTCCGCTATTCTGAGATTTAGGGCCGTGACTGCCAGGTTTGCGGTTACCTTGCCCTTTGGCGTTGGGGCCCTGTTCCCCCTTGGCTCCAGCTTGTCGAACTTTCCAGTTACCTTTGGGTTGACTCGACGTCTGGTGGCCGGGGTTTGGGTTCGCCCAAGGGGGCCCGCGGTTTGGGGCTTCATCCCCTTCTAGGCCTAAGGACTGACCTTCCTGCTCATATAGGCTGAGGACTCTGGGATCGTCCTCGTGGCGGTCTGTGGGTCGGACGAACGTCTCCCACGTTAGTTGTGCGGTGCGACGCATTTCTCTCATAGTATGGGGGCGCTGGCGACACGCGAGTGTTACTTGGTTACGGATGCACGGGTGAAGGTTATGGAGGAAGAGGGACTTGAAGTTGCGATCTTCCTCTAGCCCGGGCTCGCTTCTGCCCTGAAAGTACGCTGCTCGGAGCCGACGGTAGTACTCGCGAGGGTGTTCGCTTCGTTTCTGTCTGATCAGAATGGCACCCATCGTCGCAGCAGTCTCGTCCTCGTACAACGAATATTCCTCTTTCAAGTACTTGCGTATCTTCTTGTAGTTGTCGAGGACTGACTGCGGTAAGGTCTCAACGAATGCTCGTACGCCACTACCTAAAGTTTTCCAGACTAGTCTGGCCTTTTCATGCGACGTAGCCTCTGGCAGGTCCAGGAGGCTACGCTCGATTTCCCGGAAATAATCATTAACGCTTCGGTGTCTATGTTTTTCCGGCTCAAAACGCTCTATGTCTTTCGCAAGGACGTCGATTTGGCGGATCCTAGTTTTGCGTTCTGCGACGAGGCGTTTTGATTTTGACCCGTAGGGGTCCTCGCTGTCTTCGCTATTTGAGCTGCTCTCATATCGCCTATGTCTGCGTTTCGGCTTGTAGGCGGCCTCTCCGTCAGAGGAGTCTGAGGGTACGTAGCGCGGCGTTTTCTGCGGGCTAGAGGCTGCAGCGATATTGAAGCGTGAGGGGGTGTAGTGGGGAGTAAAGTAAAAACTCCCAGCGCCACGAGGTGGCGATCGCGCGACTTTCACGCGAGTTGAGCTTGAGTGCGGTGTCTGATCTACCGTTCTAAGCTCAGGTTCTTCCTCCTCCAGAGCGGAACTCTGTTCTTGGGAGGGTTTGGCCGATCCCTCATCTGAGCGACGTGCTTGCGTCACTTCTTCTCTGAGGTATTCTATTTCGCGCTTTAGTTCATCTTGTGTGGCTCTCAGGCCCACGAGGCTACTCTCCGCGCTTTCTGCTCTCCTTTGAGCTTCGGCCAGTTGTCGTTTTAGTGTTCTTTTCTCTTGTTCGAGGGTCATACACACATGTTCCATTTCCTTATAGTAGATCATGAACAATTTGGGTAGCCCTTCTGGGAGAGTCATAGTACGCTCCTTAAGTTCCCTAACGGCTATGTGTATTTCATCAAAGCGAGCCTTTTGGTCCAGATCACAGAAGTAATTTCTCCTATCCTCCGGGACTTGGCCTAAATCGCCTACAACGTCGAAGAGAGAGAGGAGGGGCCCTTCTGACTCCCTTGATGGGGAACGCGACATTTTGTTCGAAATGTATTAATTAACTTAAAGGAAATTAATACTAGGTGTTGATTAGGTTAGAATTTAATTTAATCCAAGTTGCTAAATAATTGATGTGGTTTCTTAGCTACTTTGTTTTCACTAATGTTTCACTTGTATTAATTAGCTCAATTAATAATTAGTTAATAATGATTATTATTAATAATATTAATTAAGTACTTGGATTAGATATTACTCTAATGTACTAATCAATTAAACCAGTTTATCAGCTAACTGTGGTTGGCAGCTGAATTTCAGTTCTGTGATTAACACACTGTTAATGATTCACCATTAAAGTCATCTGTGTTATACCTTGGCAGTTGATTTTGGGTATACAGCAGTTTACAAGTTATTGTTGAGAGATTCACAAGGTCATTAAACTAAGCCTCACACGGGGCACCACTTTAATGTAGGTTGAATTGGGATTAATTAAATTATAAATTATGTGATAATTGATAATTAAATTAATCAATTTATAAATAAAGATCAGTCTCATAAAATCTTAAATTATTAATCTTAATACTCACCGTGAATGGTTACACTCAAGATTAATGGTAGCTCTGTATTAGATGGGAAACCCAGTTGTATACAAAAGCTAAATTCTGAAGGAAAAAGGAGTTCTAAATAGTTGACCTTGTGAATAAACGACAGGAACAAGTAAAGTGCAATTAATTTTAATTAGCTTTTATTTGTCTACTACTCACTAATAATAATAAACTCAAAATACATTCAATGTCAGCAAAGGTAATAACAAGACAAAACAATGGAACAATTACACCTGGACTATAAATTTGAGGGAAAGAGAGAGAGAAAGAGATAGAAGAAAAAAGAAAAGAATCCCTTGTGTGCGTGTGTGTGGAGGTGGGTGTGTGTGTGTGACCTAGCTTGTCGTTAGCTAAAACAAAGGAATGTTAGCTAAAACAAAGGAATGTTAGCTAAATAGAACAAAGGATTAGCTCTGTGGCTAATGTGTGCTTTGTGTAGGTATCTGTGGGCAGATGCTAATGACTAGCCACTCTGGCAATGCTTAAACAAAATGGCGGTCAGTGCCTAGGTGTCGTATCACAGGTAACTCAATGAGGAAGGTATCAAAATGGCGTCGGAAAGATGGCGCCTGCAGGCCTAGTCGAGAACACAAGCCTACCAGCTAGCGTATCACCCTGAGGTAGCTAGCAATAAGTTGCTAAGGAGAATCTGACCACGCTACAGCTGGATCCAAACACTGCACTTAACAACAATTTCCAACAGACTATCTAGGCAAAGAACTCAACGCGAGAGAGAGAGAGTGTATATGAGTGTGTAATAGGTGTTGGATGGAGAGAACTAGGCCTTGTAGCGGTCTAGCCTCGGAGCTTAAAATAACAAACTTGTCGCTGCGCTGCTAATCAGATAGGGAAGCTAGCAATGGAGTTAAGGAAAGATATCATGCAAGATACCCTGTCTAACAAGTTCAAAGAAAAAAAAAAAAACAGAACCAAAACAAACAATAAAAAACAAACAAACAAACAATAAAAACAAACAAACACCTTCCGTGTCTGAGCGGGTATGCTAAATAGCTCAAAGCTTAAACATGACCCTAACAACCATCTGAATAAGCTACAAATTAAAAATTTGCCCAAGTGCCTACTCAATGCGATGGAAGTTCTTTCTCCGATGTCCGCGCTGAGGGTCGCGGTCCGAGGAGAGGAGGTTAGCGGCGCGCTGCGTCCAACCGCGGCTAACGAAGCAGGGAGATGAAGGCCTAGCTGGCCCACGGTGCTTCAGGAGAAACCTCCGGTGATGCGTCGACGAGGAAAAGGCTGAGAGGAGCGAAGCTGTCCGCAAATGCCTCTTAGCGTGGAAAACTACTTAACTGTAGTTAAACTTTGCAAAGGTTTAGAATCAAAACCACTATATCGCTGAAACTTAGCGGGTCGTTCAAAAGTTCGGCCGAAACTAATTTGAACAGGCTGTTCTCAGACAATAGCGGTTAGTCTCAACACTGTAGGCGAGCGTGCCTACAGTCCGTCCGACCACTCCAGTAGTCAGAACATGAGAGAGCGAATCGAGGCGCTCTCGATACAGTTAAAGCAGTTCCACTTCACGTCACATCCGGGTGGAGCGCGCAAGGAAATTGTGGGATCGTTATAGGGGGCGCTGGCGAGTTACCAACAGTCATTAACATGACTGGGTATAAAAAGAGCATCTTGGAGTGGCAGCAGCTCTCAGAAGTAAAGATGGGAAGAGGATCACCAATCCCCCTAATTCTGTGCCGACAAATAGTGGAGCAATATCTGAAAGGAGTTCGTAAAATTGCAAAGAGTTTGAACATATCATCATCTACAGTGCATAATATCATCAAAAGATTCAGAGAATCTGGAAGAATCTCTGTGCGTAAGGGTCAAGGCCGGAAAACCATACTGGGTGCCCGTGATCTTCGGGCCCTTAGACTGCACTGCATCACATACAGGCATGCTTCTGTATTGGAAATCACAAAATGGGCTCAGGAATATTTCCAGAGAACATTATCTGTGAACACAATTCATCGTGCCATCCGCCGTTGCCAGCTAAAACTCTATAGTTCAAAGAAGAAGCCGTATCTAAACATGATCCAGAAGCGCAGACATCTTCTCTGGGCCAAGGCTCATTTAAAATGGACTGTGGCAAAGTGGAAAACTGTTCTGTGGTCGGACGAATCAAAATTTGAAGTTCTTTATGGAAATCAGGGACGCCGTGTCATTCGGACTAAAGAGGAGAAGGACGACCCAAGTTGTTATCAGCGCTCAGTTCAGAAGCCTGCATCTCTGATGGTATGGGGTTGCATTAGTGCGTGTGGCATGGGCAGCTTACACATCTGGAAAGACACCATCAATGCTGAAAGGTATATCCAGGTTCTAGAGCAACATATGCTCCCATCCAGACGACGGTTCTTTCAGGGAAGACCTTGCATTTTCCAACATGACAATGCCAAACCACATACTGCATCAATTACAGCATCATGGCTGCGTAGAAGAAGGGTCCGGGTACTGAACTGGCCAACCTGCAGTCCAGATCTTTCATCCACAGAAAACATTTGGCGCATCATAAAACAGAAGATATGACAAAAAAGACCTAAGACAGTTGAGCAACTAGAATCCTACATTAGACAAGAATGGGTTAACATTCCTATCCCTAAACTTGAGCAACTTGTCTCCTCAGTCCCCAGATGTTTACAGACTGTTGTAAAGAGAAAAGGGGATCAGGCCCGCCGACAGGGGGGGACAAACGGGTATGTTGTCCCGGGCCCAGGAATGGGGAGGGCCTAGAACTGGGCTCTCATGAAGTTGCGATTATTTTATTTCATTTCAAAATGTGTTGATTTGGGGGAGAAATGTGCTATATTTGCATTCAATAAATGATTTCTAGATCTTTTGCCTTTATTGTCTTTGAAAAAGGCGTCAAGAACCCCCTACCACCCCTAATGCAAAAATGGTTTGGTCTGACTCTTTGATTAAGGGGAAAAAAACAACATCGTTCGATCATAGCGCTTCAACAATCAGCGTGCGTGCCATTTGCCAACATGCACAAGTCAGGATAGGGTGACCATTCGTCCGGATTTCGTCCGGACAGTCCGGTTTTAGAGCCGTCTGTCCGGACGTCTGTCACGCGTCCTCACTTTTTACATTTTGTCCTCATTTCGGACCCTCAGCTGCCACCGTTGCATCAATCGTCACAAATCCCCGCCCATTATTTACACTTGCTATTCTGCGATGACATACAGGCAAAGATAGCCTACAGGGATTTCTCGTATACAAACATTCGTGCTGCGCGTGCAGCTGATGGAGCCTCTGCAGCCTCTGATTGTCTGGAAGCTGCTGTCACTCAAAAGCTGCGCTCACGCGATTGGCTGATTTTTGCTCCTCCGAGCTGCGCGCGCAGTGCGAATGTTTGTACGGAAAAACCTATGAATGTTGGCACGCATGCTGTTGAACAATACTCATGCCGAAACAAAAGACATCCTTTAAAAATGCTTGGTGCTTAGAGCATCGTTTTGTCGGCAAGAGCCAAAAAGGAGAACACTTCGCCTTCTGCAAGCTCTGTCGCATTGACATTGATGTGGGGAGCAGAGGTAAAGGTGCGATAGACAGACACGCAGACACAGACCGCCACAGAGAGAATGCCAGCAGTGCTGGACAGTCATCTTTAGCATCATTTTTTGCCCCAGCTCTACCAACCCCAATCGATGACAAAACCACTGCTGCTGAGCTGACTAAATTGTTCCACACCATTAAACACCATCACTCGTACAGGAGTTTAGACTGCTCTGCAAAAGTTGACAGGTAAGGTTATAGGCCAAATGTAAATGACATGGTTGACTGTCATTTTTCATGTTTTTCTTTTTGATATTTTTTTGGATGAGCATAAATGAACACAACAATGTTTTGTTTTTAGTTTAGTTCCTGTGGATAAGCCAAGGCCAGTATAGTAGGCTAAATGACAGTAGGCCTACATGTTTCTTGACTCATTTATCGATTTTTCTTTTTTTTTTTTTTCTTTTTGATGGTCATTTTCAAGTGAATAAATATGTTGGCCTATGGCATGGCAAAGACTGTTTTTTCATTGTCTATAGATGGACACAACTCTTTACAGTTACTTTACAGTGATGTTTTGTTTCTTGTTGACATGGTCTTGACCATCATTTTCCACATTTCTCTTTTTGATAGGTGTTCCAAGTTAATAAATATATATTGACTTCATACGTTTTTTTTAATAAGTTTTTCTTACACCCCCCCCCCCCCCCCCCGGTAACGCGACGGTGTCCTAACTTTAGGGCCTTTGTCCTCACTTTCAGAGCATTTTGTCCCGGGCCCAGCCAAAGCTGTCAGCGGCCCTGAAGGGGATGTCTCACAGTGGTAAACGTGGCCTTGTCCCAACTTTTTTGAGATGTGTTGTTGTCATGAAATTTAAAATCACCTAATTTTTCTCTTTAAATGATACATTTTCTCAGTTTAAACATTTGATATGTCATCTATGTTCTATTCTGAATAAAATATGGAATTTTGAAACTTCCACATCATTGCATTCCGTTTTTATTTACAATTTGTACTTTGTCCCAACTTTTTTGGAATCAGGGTTGTATAAAACAGAAAATTTCCAATGAAAATGTTTAAGGTAATTCATAAATTCCAACAGTTTTTATCCAAATCACTTTGACTTAGACTCTTCTATTGTTTCTTATGGCAGACTACATTATATTATAATACACTTATGTGCTCACCTCTGATTTGTTTGCAGCTCCTCATTTTACAGATTATAAAAGCTTGAGCAAAGATCACAACCACACACACTGCCACCACCACTGCGAAGTAGATCACTTCAGGACCAAAAGAACCACCGATCATATTAACAATTTCATAAATGGCTTAAATAAATAGAAAAATTACAGAATTTTTCACACATTTTCTACCAACCAAATTTTGGAGAGTTCTCCAACTGTACTCGTGTCCCATTCCCAAAAATGATCTTCCCACACACGGCCACAGCGCAGTAGTAAGTTCCAGTATCATTGATGCTGAGGATGTTCTTGGAGAAGTCGTACACACAGGTGTGTGTAGAAGAGCCGCTCTCACACTGACGGCTGCTGTTGTGATGAGTGTAAATGATTTGAGGATGGGATTGTGGTGAAGCAGCTCTGAACCAGAGCACTTGGTGTTCTGCTGCTCTGCTCTCAGAGCGAACTGAGCACTGCAGAGTCACTGACGCTCCTGCAGGAACCGAGTCCAACACGCCGCTCTGGATCACTGACACTTTTACATCTCCATCACCTGTTCAGAGTGATAGAGACAGAGTGAGATCTGAGTTTGGTTCGTTTTGGACTTATATGAGATGCAACATGCAGTCCAGAAGTGTTGATTAGTTTCCTAAAACAGCAGCACTAAAGATATTTCCATAGTGAAATCACATATAGAGTATAATATATAAATGTGCTCATTTTAATCTGAGCAAACTCCAAATCACAATCTCCTGCCAATAGAGCGATCGCTTCAGTCATACAAATAGAGAAAACCTCAACACATACAGGTACATTCTCACCTCGTACAAAATAAAATTCTTACCTTTCACTGATAAAAAGGTTCCTTTTTCAAAACTTGTTGAATGTCCACAGAAATACAAAAGTCCACAGTAATACAAGGCTTCATCTGATGGTTCCACGTTAACAATTTTCAAATGGAAGCCCGCTTTTTCTTTCTCGATGCTGAATTTTGGTGGCTTGAACTCATCTATATATTTGGGTTCATGTTGAACAGCCACCATTACCTGAGGCTCCTGTCCGACTTTTTGCTTGAACCAGATGATAGTTCCACTGTTTTCCTTCAGCAGTTTAAAGCAGCGCAGAGTCACGTTCTCACCAACACCAGCAGCGATCACTGGGTTCGGCTGATTGAGGTCATTTATCTGTGCAGAATCTAATATAAATGGTTAAAGAATGAAACATGAACAAAAAAGTAATAAAACATATTTTCTTCCAGTAATTCACAGAGATTGGTGTAATATTGTGAGTAACATGAGATCACATGAGCATTAAATATTACTGACATTATCAAGCTCAATGCAATGTGCTGAATAAACTGGATTTCCAGTTTAACCAGCGACTGGAGGTCAGAGAGGAGATGTGTAAAGTGTTTGTGTTTGTGTTGCACAGAAATGTGTATTGTTTCTGTTTTATCATCAATTTTCAAGGTGAAAAATCTTTCATTTAAGATTAAATAAAATTCTGATTTCCCTCAAAACAGCTCTTCATCCAGACACAACCCCGTAATATGAAGATCACAAACTGTTTTTGTGTCAGTAATCCTTATTACAGCGGCACACTGATGAGCAGAAACATAATGAACCATCCACACTTACCAGTTTGATTAAAAAGCATCACTGTGATCCACATCAGTGTGATCATCTTCAGTGTGAGCTCTGTGTACAGCATGTCTCCTCTCGCTGCACTGATCGACGGTCAAACTGAGCACTGCTCACTTTGGGCAAAGACTGATGGTGTGACATCACATCACATCTCTGACATCACAGACTTCCAGGGTATTTTTTTTTTTGAGACACAAATCTAGACTAGAAAGCAGAGCAGTAGATAGTAGACTGTGGCCCCTCCTCAAGGTATTTGAACACACGCTTCACAACTCTTTCAACATCCTCTTCAAGGATGAGGAAATGAGGCCTACAATCCTCTTTTTATTTCTATGTTTTCACGTCAGGATATTGAGCAAATCAATTCCTGTTTGATTGAACTTTTCTCTCTCTTTTGCAACCGTGACCAATATTCAAGCTATTTTTTTCTGGGTTTTTTTTCTGTGGGTGTTATTGTTTATTTATTTTTTAGTTTCCTGCACCATAATGCAGTGACTAATACTCTCATATTTAACTGAACTTTATAAAGGCAAGTTTAATAATTTAAAAAATAATGATTGTCATGAATGAGTCTCGTGATTAAATTGAGATCACATTTCTATCATTTTTAAAGACTTCAGTAAAAGTATTTCCGTTCCATCCGTTATTTACAGCGTTTATCCCTCAGGGTCGGGAGGGAAGCTGGAGCTGATCCCAGCTGACTCTGGGTGAGAGATGGGCTTCACCTTGGACAGGTCACTAATCTACTGTATCTCAGGGTTCACACAGAAAGACAGACGCCCAATCACACTCACATTCACACCTGGGGATCATTTAGAGAAGCCAGCTGACCACAACACATGTCTTTGGACTGTGGGAGGAAACCAGAGCACCCAGAGGGAACCTTCTCAGGTACGAGGAGAACGTACAAACTCCACACAGGAAGGGCGTGAGGTTCAAACCCAGAACCTTCTCTCTCTGAGGAGACAATGATAACCACTGCAGCCCTGTGACACCGAGTCCTGATATTCAATAAGAAGAGTGAAGGAGATAAAAATAAGACAGAGAATATAAGACAAGTGAAAAAAAAGGTGTTCTCCTTTAATGTCTCTCTGCATTTTCCCTCTCGTAAACCACTTTGTCTGGCTAAATTAAAAGTAAACTAAATATAGTGATTATAAAGGGAAGTTGTATCTTTACCTGTGTAAATAATTAACACATCCTGCACTGTGGACATTTCATCCTGTAGATTCAGCTGCAGGTAAAATTCACGAGACTTCCTGGGGAATTAAACCTCATGACCTTGAGGTCAACCTGAGGCCCATAAGCTTCTGCGCTTATTATTGAGATCCTCCTCCTGACATCCTTAAGGTATTCCACACAGTGTGTCCAAAAGTATTCAGACATCCGACCATCACACCCGTATGTGTTTCACATCCCATTCCGAACCCCGGGGCATTCAGCCACAGGAGAGTGAGTGAGGTCGGGCACTGATGTTCAGCAAAAAGACCTGGTGCTCATTCAGCATTAAATTCACTCCAGAGGTGTTAAATGGGCTCTGTGCAGGACACTAGAGTTCTTCTACGCCAACTTCAGCCTTTTTTCGGCCTTACTTTGTGCACGTGGGCATTGTCAGGCTGGAACAGGTTTGGGCCTCTTAGTTCCAGTGAAGGGAAATTGTAAATCTTACAGCAGCGTACAAAGACATTCTGTACAATTGTGTGCTTCCAGCTTTGTGGTAACAGTTTAGAGAAAACTACACATGGATGTGAGGGGAGGGTGTCCACATACTTTTGGCCAAAAAGTGTATAGAGTGTAAAAGTCCAGCTGAATATTTGTCATCCTAGTAGCAGCACTTTTATGAAGATAAAAGCTCTAAATATTCTAAAGAACCCTTGAAAAACCCTTACAAACCTCTACAAGCTCCTTCTTCCTCGACTGATTCCTGACTTTGACCAACGACCAAAGATTTAGGAAAATCTCATCTCTCTTTTTCTGAATTATGACCATGAAGAGATGTGAGACTTTTGTGTTGATATGGCTGGAGTTTTATTCAGGCCTTAATGCGGCTCCTCCTTCACCACTCTGTGACTCGAACCAATCAAATTCTCTCTCTCTCTCTCTCTCTCTCTCTCGCTCCACCCCGGATCTCACCCACTCTTTCATACTGAAGACTCAAAACTGAAATATTAAAATGAACTGTCAGGAGATAGACCATGTGGTGCAGGTTTTCTGTAAATGAGTTTTAATGAATCAGGATCAGAGAAGCGAAATAAAAAGAATTCGGTGCTCAGTGAATTTGATCGCATTTTATAGACAAATATATTATGATGTAATATTTGGATGGAGGTTAAATACATGCATGAATACAGGTTTTCTCACAAAGATGAATAAACTGGTCTTTATTTCTGTGTGTAAAGTATGTCTGTGGTTTTGTAGCTCTGTTTATCTCTTTGCTCTCTGACACACTGCAGCTCTGAGTGTTTCATCTCTGATGGTGTTTCTGAGAAAAGCGACTCAGGCGGTCAGAGCGGCCTGCAGGTTCTCACCTCTCAAACTTTCCACAGGATGTGTGGTTATTTTTTTCTCTCTCAGGCCACGCTGTTGTTTTTCAGATACAATCCAGAATTAGAATCATCTTCATAGCCTTTCTATAAATGTGTGAAATTGTAACTCCTCTCTTCTAAAGCACCAGATTTCACTTTAATCTGCTCTAAACACACAGCAGCATGGTCACGGAGTTTATAAGCCACACCACTCTCAGTTTTAACTTCCCACACCAGACCTGTGTGTGCATTCTGTGTGTGCTGAGGGACAGTGAAGGGGAACGAGCTTCTTATGAGGCCCAGAGCTGTGAAAGGTCACATGTCCGACTTGTTTATCGAGCCAAGTTCAAAAGTTTGCATCCCCCTAAGTTTTTGGATGTGATATATAATAATCTGTTTTACCATTTCAGTGCAAAAATATATCTAAAGAGTTAAAAAATAAATAAATAAATAAATAAATAAAAGATAAGAAAGAGGTTATTAAGGCAAAATATGATGGGTATATCAGTTATTAGAGAATATTTACATATATTACATACTGAAAAGGAAAGGGTTTTTGTCATTTATTGGTTTGTTTGTTTGTTTTAACCCTCAGTTTGGTCACCTCTCAGTCTCCACCCACCAGCCAGCAGCCGTAATCCATTATAATGCTGTTACTTTAAGGTGTTAATATTAAACACACTGCTGATGCCCAACATGTCTGTTCATGTGTGAGTGAAAAAGAGACACTAAAAGTTTTCACCCCTTCATGTGTCAGGCTGAGATTCAGCAGCAGCTCAACACCCCGCCCTGAACTTCCTGATTCGAGGTTAGTGGGCGGAGCTTCTTATAATCCACCAGATCATAAACCTCAGGGCAGAAAGCTCCTTCTTCACTTGTCCTGATCTCATCAAACATCTGCAGGTGCCATTTCTCAGGAACACTCGTAGCTGTGACCTCCGTCTCTTCTTTATTCATGTTTTGTAAATACTATAAATAGGAGAACTGGGCTGATGTTATCATTGGAAATTTGCTGTGGTGTAAGAGGAATAAAACACTTTGGGCTGTGCTGTCATAGGAAAATAATCAACTTCAGGCTGGTAACAGTGAATCCTCTGCATGCCTGTGTACCGTATTGAGCTGGATTTCTTCTTGTCTTAAACCTGTCACTGTGTTTTCACAGTGTTATCGATACTGTATGGACAGAACACATGGACTGTCTTGTGGTTGAGTTCTGAAAGCAGGACAAGTCCATCCATCCATCCATCCATCCATCCATTATCTGTAGCCGCTTATCCTGTCCTACAGGGTCACAGGCAAGCTGTCATCTTACTGAAATAGTGAAAATAGTGAAAATACAGTTTCTTATGGCAATAAAGATGAATTTGTCTTGAGATCATAACTTTTTATTTACTGCAGTCCTGTGAGGAATGAGGGATCATTTTTGTTTAAGATTTTATAAGTGCATTCTTCTTCTTCTTCAGTCCTCTTCTGTGACTCTAACTCATCAGTTCTCACGCTCCTTAACCCTTTCCATGTCAGAGTTTTCCTCTATGAACCCTGTCACACTGCACTGCCTCCATCTAGTGACACAGTATTTCTTTTCTGTTCCTTCTTCATTGTTCCTTTTTGCAGCCGGGGACCACTTTCAGTTCAAAAATAAAACCATTCACCCCCCCTCCCCCCATACCACTATAAATCTTAATTTTACAATTTAAATCACTGTTATTGTCACACACCAAAGACAAAGATACAGAACAGAAAGTAAATCTGGAACCCTGGAGTTTTGTGGAACTTATTTACCATCACTGAATAGAAATTGTTGAACAGTAGCGATCAGCTCTGAGTAAGCTGGCACACTTGGGACTTAAACATCAACCAGTCTGTCCTATAAGAACCATTTGATCTATTAAATGAAACGTGACACTTGGGTTCACTTTGATGTCCAGTATATTATTGTGTCCTGGTCTTTGTGTCCTTTTGAGCCACTCTATCAGAGAAAGTCTGTTCCAGTATTGAAGAAAGAATCTTGGGAAAACTCTTTTCACCCCCTGAGCAGGTGCAGTCAGACCCAGTCAAAACAACACCATCAGGACAAACTGTACAGATATTCGACAACACATGAGAGTGTTGACATTTTGCAAGCTTGTTCATGACCCCAAATGAGGCAAAGTTATGCGATTTTATTCATAAAAAGAGACTCGAAGCAGTATTTCAGACAAATCAAAAACATAAATGAGTCAAAACAGCCCCCAACATAAGAGGAGGATTAAACTGCTGATTTTGTGTTGTCAGGTGCCTTGTAATGTTCTAGAATCTCAGCAGTGACTGTATCTATAGGTGGACACTGTGACAGGTCTTCAAAAGTAAATCCGTGTCTCTAAGGCCCTCTAGTGGCTGGCTGCAGTACAGTTTAAACCCCACCCAACCCCATATTGTGTATTTGTAGCTGACTGAGGTTCCGTGCTTTATGTTGATCTGGCAACCAGTGCATTGTGTCACAAGAGTTTCAACACCACGGACAGCGACACACTTTCACTCCTCACTGCTCTTCTCTCTGATCTCAAACTCACACATTTCTGCTCTCTCTCTCTCTCTCTCTCTCTCTCTCTCTCTCTCTCTCTCATACTGTCACCACACACTTTTTACACTTTTCCCTTCACTTCACTCTAAACACCAGCTACTGGTGAGTATCAGCGTGGAGCAAAACATTATAATATTTTAATATTTTAGGATCAAGAACTAATACACAAAACACAAAGGCTCAGATGTACGGTGGGTGGGGGGGTCATCGGATCATTTTAAACAAAGGTCAAGAAATGAAGTGATTAAATTAACTGAAAAAACCTCCACTGACAACACAGTGTGTATGTTGGGTGGATATTTACGTTAATTATGTGAATGGCATTGAGCACAGGCTCTTATCCACAGTGACATACAACATACCCAGAGCAGCCTGGGGGGCAGTTGGGGGTTAGATGCCTTGCTCAAGGGCAATTCAACCGTTCCTGCTGGTCCAGGGAATCGAACCAGTGACCTTTTGGTCTCAAAGCTGCTTCACAGGGTGATGGAAATCTGAAGATGGTTATATCAAATGGTATCCTTCAGCAAAGCAAAGCTAAGGCAGGCTGTTATTTATTTATTTTCTATATTTGCAGCCTCCTTCCTCCTCATTTTGTTGATCTTTATTTTCATACAATCAAGAAAAAGTGCAGCATTCTAGTCTTCAATACACAAAATGACTCAGTTTCACACAAAGTTCTTTATTTACTAAGAAATATTTATGAATGTACAACCATATCACTGATCATGATTTTCTGTTATACCCCCATAGCACACTGGCTAACATGCTAACTAACAGACATTAGTTATTCGTCACTAAAATTCAGTGATGAAGGTTTTATGCTTTGTCCTGATCCTCTGTACTGTAACTGCAACAGACACATAAAGTGTCTAACAGTCTTTTCTTCTCTTCACACTTCTGTAACCCTGCAGAGACCTCGACCTCAATTACATTTAGTTTTTAATCATCACCTTGGAATGTTCCATCATGTTAATATCGATTTCCAATCAGGCTAAAGATTAAAAGTATGAGAGGAATGAACATTAGACATGGTCCGATATTTATGACCTAAGAAAGAGGAGAGTAAATCACGTCAGTGTACACATTATCATGAGCTCGTTCTCTCTTCCCTCGTGTTTTACTGAAGTGTGAGGCAGCAAAGTTCAGCTCTACAGCATCACGACTCTGTGGGAATGAAATATGAAATGATTACTTCATGGAAATATGAGCACATTGTAACAGTTAGCCTGTTTGAGCGGGATTAGATTTCCAAAAAATGTAATGTGGACAAGATGAAGTCAAGACACAGCTTTCATCTGAATCTGTTACAAGGTTTAGGTAAGTTCATAATAATAATAATAATAATAATAATAATAATAATAATAATAAGCGTAAACTCAGCATTAGTGACCTGATTTGGTGTTTTCTTGACCACAGAGTCTTGAGATCTCCCTATAAAAAGAAAAAAAAATGTTTATGTTGAGATCCAGATTTAATATACAGTATATTGCTGTTTAATGAGGACTCACAATACTACTACTACTACTACTACTACTACTAATAATAATAATAATAATATAGTTCAACTTATATCATGCCTTTCTCACAGCCAAGGTTGCTTTACAGTTACAAAAAAAAAAAAAAACTGTCCACCAAAGAGGCTCAGGATGTAATTCCAGTGGTGTAGCTACCCACAGTCCCACCAAAAGGTGTATGAGGGTATGTCCCACACCGCCTGCACGGCCGCCACGACACCGCCGGGCAATATCACTCTGAACACCACGCCATGGATCTACAAAGTGATCACAAAAGCACTGCCACACAGAGCGCTAGTGTGTCCCAAACAACCTGCACAGCCACTGCGATGCCACCGAACAACATCACTCAGAACACCGTGCCAAAGACAGAAGTACCGCCACACAGATCGCTGGATAACCCTGATGTAAAAAGAGCAACGAGCTCACTGCAGTCCATAGTGAGCAGCACAGGCATCACTCACAGTGCACCAAGGCCTGAAGGAAACCGACACCCAAAACTGGGTCAGGAGCTACACCACAACCAGCGGGCAAAACATTCAAACAAAGAACAAACATCAAACTGTAGAAACACAAAAAGAAAAACAAAGGGGGGAAAATAAAAATAAAAAGCTCCGGTGAGAAGCAGCAGCCAAAATGCGCACAGCATCGTCTCAACTGGAAACAGAAACGGAGTAAATGTGCAGCAGTTTGGGGAAAAAAAAACAAACCACTTTATGTGACTGAGGCTGAATTCTGGAGTAAAAATGATGTAAAATCAGGTTTTGAGAATTGTGTTGGGGGTTGTTTTTTCGCCCTGTACATACTTTAACACCTCATTTTACCTAAAATTATGTAGAAATGTTTAAAAAATTAACTTTCTGTCTTTGTGCAAAGATCATGTTGGATAGAACAAGATCCATTTTAATAAACACGATGAATAAAGATACATCGTTCTCATGTTCATGCTTATTACTTTGATATTTTATTTGTTAAATTAAATGGAAATTAAATCAATATATCCAGAAGCTGTGGCTTTTAGACAATGTTTGTGTGTTTCAGTGGAACTGGACTGAAATTGTAAAATGTAAATTCTTCCTTTTTTGCTTTTTTTGGCAGAAAACAGATTTTTAGCAATTAATTGTTGCAAAGCAAATAAATAGCAATAAAATTTGTTTATATTGCAGAATATTTCAATCCACAACCTTCCTGAAGACTCACCACAGCAATATTCACAGTTTCTCCCTTTACAGCTGAAAACAAGAACAAAGATCAGAGACACACACACTCCCAAAGCTACAGCGAGAAAGATCACTGCAGCAGGATCCCAGGATTTTACTGTAAACAAACAAACAAACAAACAAACAAACAAACAAACAAACAAACAAACAAACAAACAAACACATAATAAAACACTACATCACATTTCCTGTCAATATAAAATGATGATTTTTTCCTGTAATTATAACGATCATCATTCTACTGATTGATGGCAGTAAAAATATCGACATTAAACACAAATTAACGAAAACGTTATGATGGAAATATTATTATATGCATTCTCTGAGAAAGTAAATGTGATCTTACACTTCTTACCCAACTGTACTCGAGTCCCGTTCCCAAAAATGATCTTCCCACACACGGCCACAGTGCAGTAGTAAGTTCCAGTATCATTGATGCTGAGGATGTTCTTGGAGAAGTCGTACACACAGGTGTGTGTAGAAGAGCCGCTCTCACACTGACGGCTGCTGTTGTGATGAGTGTAAATGATTTGAGGATGGGATTGTGGTGAAGCAGCTCTGAACCAGAGCACTTGGTGTTCTGCTGCTCTGCTCTCAGAGAGAACCGAGCACTGCAGAGTCACTGACGCTCCTGCAGGAACCGAGTCCAACACGCCGCTCTGGATCACTGACACTTTTACATCTCCATCACCTGTTCAGTGTGATAGAGACGGGGTGAGATCTCAGGTATTTTCATCTACATTTACCTGTAAACTGTTTTTCAAACAAGTTCTTAAACTGATATTTCAAAAAGAGAAGAAGAATCATGGCACCAGAATCGCTTGATTAAAAAACAGTGTCGAAGTGATAAAGTCAGTCGTAAGGAAGGAAAGTTTGCTTGTATTGCGCTTTTCACAGAGAAACATCACAAAGTGCTTAACAAGAGCCATTTTACAGCATAAAAATGGAAAAAGAGAAACAGAGATGATGAAGTTACCACCAGAGCCATGTATTTAAAAGACTTACAAAACTAAAAATACACAATTAATACGTAAAACACATCTCCAGTGAAACAGAGATATAATTCACAAACTCACTGTTTTGGACCAAATTACTTCTGGTTCTCACACAGTCGTCAATTATAGTGAAGTTTTCAATGTTGTCCAGTGTGGGCCTCTTAAAACCTCTACAGTGAGGGACATGTCTGTTTGTAGGCATAGAACTAAATATATTCCATGCTATTTGGAGATCTGTAAAGCTGCCAATTGTTAAAAGTGTGATATAAATAAAATAATATTATTTTTTTCCATTTTTATTTATTTATTTATTTAAATATGACCATAAATTGATTCAAATCACACAGCCAGGGATTTTATTTTTATTTTTTTTATTTTTTTAACAAGGTGGGGAAATTTATTTATTTATGACAGTTTAATCACCATGAAAAAAAAACAAAAAACCCTTCATCCTTTCCAGAATGTATTAATTTCAATTCACACTGCCAAAGTTTTTTCTTTTAAATTTTTTTAAACAAGGTGTTTATTTATTTATTTATTTATTCATTTATTCGTTCATTTATTTATCCATTCCAGTTTAATCACCATTCAATAAATAAATAAAGCCTAAACCTTTCCAGAATGTATTCATTTTCAATTCACACTGTCAGGGATTTTCTTTTCATTTCTTTTTTTTTTAACAAGGTGAGTTTATTTATTTATTTATTTATTTATTTATTTTTTGCAGTTTTCTCACCATTATTACCAGAGACTGAAACAAACACTTGACAGAATAGTAATTAAATAAAATAATAATAATAATAATTAAAAACCCTAACCCTTTCCAGAATGTATTAACTTGTTATTTATGATGGTAATTAAATATACAGTGTTCAGAAATTGAGTGTGTATTGTACAAACACTTTTAATTTAGTTAATTACCTCTTACAGCCAAGACAGTTCCTGTGATGAACGTAGCTTGGTGAAAGGAAAATTTCCCGCAGTAGTAAAATCCTCCGTCTTCTTTTTTTACATGTGAGATTGTCAGAGAAACGCCGTTCTCAGGCTACATCCACACGACAACGGCAACGAGATGTTATTTAAAAATATATCGCGTCCAAATGGGCAACGATCAGTAAAATATCAGGTCCATATGGCAACTCAACCCTTGCTGAAAACGATGCAATACACATGCCACACCTCTAGGGGCACTGTAAGACGGTCCCTTCGGAGACACCAGAACAATAGAAGAAGTAAGGACGCATGCGCATAAACTATTATGCGCGAGACTTCATATTAGCCACAAAGTCAGGAAAATCTGTTCGTAAAATTACATTATAATGACCAAATACAATGAAAAGTATTTTTCCAGTCTCGCCTGTGAAAGGTAATCCCATGTGATCTCGTTTGGACGGCAAACCTGTTGGTACAGTTAAACGCAGCTAATCTTTATTCTCTGCTTTGACCTATCCAATATGGCGGCGAGGATGACGTATGATTCTACATGGAAGGCGGCGTCTTTAATGGTCCAGAATAAATTGAATGCTACATGTTGATGGATTAATTTCTTGTTTCTCACCTGTGAAAGGTAATCCCATGTGATCTCGTTTGGACGGTAAACCTGTTGGTACAGTTAAACGCAGCACATGAATCTTTATTCTCCGCTTTGACCTATCCAATATGGCTGCGAGGATGACGTATGATTCTACACGGAAGGTTAATGGTCCGGAATAAATTGAATGCTACTACTTCTTTAATGGTCCGGAATAAACTGAATGCTACACGTTGATGGATTAATTTGCTCTTCTACGCCCTTTTTGAGGAATGTATTGTAGGACTTAAACCATCATCTGAAGAGGTGAGATCGCTCCTTTTTTTCCTTATTTTTGCTGGCGGGATTGACTCTGCCCTAAGGGCTATTCTCTCTCTCTCTCTCTCTCTCTCTCTCTCTCTCTCTCTCTCACTTTGCACCATTACACAATAAATATTCACAGTGAAAATATTTTGTAAGCACGTTTCACGGACCAAGTTATAGGATTTGTTGACAACTCGCATCGAGTTCATTACACTTCTACCTGGCGTGAAGCACTCACAGTCATGTGGTTGTGACGTCATCGTAAACAAATCCGTTCTACTCATCCAGACGACTTCGCAACGGCAACGTTGCCAGATCTTTCCACTCTGGAACCCGTTCTCAAAAAGATTGCGTTTTGGGCACCCAAAACGCCGGTGCCGTGTGGACGCCAGGCCTAAATGATAAGCAATTGTATCGGAGTCACCTGAATCCGTTGCCATGTGGACAGGGCCTCAGTCTGCTCCATTTTAATTCCTGACGTCTTGAACATGGGGGAAATGTTGATATCTTCATAAGCTAATTTTCCTCCCACTTTTTGAGGCATTTCTCCAAATATTTGTTTGTACCAGAACAAACTTTCAACTGGATCAATGTCTCTAAATGAGCAGTTAAGAGTCACACATTCTCCAGACTTCACTGAGAGAAATGATGGTTTGGGAAAATCCACAGATTGGTCTGGAGCTAGAAAATAATAAATAAATAAATAAATAAATCAATAATTTTATTAAAAACTCTTTAAAACTTACTGATGGTGTTCAGAGATAAGAGAAGAATCCACAGTGATGTCATCTTCAGAGGTGAAGTCACACTCAGCTCGAGCTGCTGAAAAGCTGCCGTGTTTTTGTTCTTGAGACTTTCATCTGATTGGCTGCTTCAAGTCACGAGTTAAATTTCCTTTTCAGGTACGTTTCTATTTTTGAACCACACTAGTTCATCAGAAGCCTGTGGTTTTTGTGTGAAGTTTCCTCTGCATGTCCAGTGAGATGTAACTAAACCAGGACAAAAACATCAATAAGAAGAAAACTTTTTGAAAATTAAAAGTTGAAGCATTGCTCGGTTTTTCGGTAGATCTTTGTGCACCAGAATATAATCTGTCCTGCAGTGCTCCGGAATCCAACCCTCAGATCTGACAAACCGCACTGCAAACACAGATTTCAGATCAGTGTGAGTTTAATCAGTCGTTCCTCCTGAACATCAGTCCACTCGGATTCTTGTGTTGGTCATTTTTCGTTTCATATACAGTACGGATTTTGGTCAAATGTGATCCTGACCAGTGTGAAAACATGAAGAACATTAATGAAGATGATGCTCCATGTTAACAGCAGTTGAAGGCTTTCTGTCACCACTGAATTGTTTGACCTGCTCATGTGAGAGATTTCAAATCATTTTCATGTGGTGGGAAATTTTCCCAAAACTGCTATTTGTGGGAATTTTTTGAAATCTGAGGAATAAAACCTCCAGTTTCAAACAAGACAGATGAGGCCTTGGTGAGGTTTCAGACATTTTTACGGCAAATTGACTGTTTTTGCTCCTGTGTTTTTTTTTTTTAATTGGCTCCTTACCAACATGATCTTTACAGAACTCCAAGGCAAAGTTACATATTAAACACATTACATTACAGGTATTTAGCAGACTCTGTTATCCAGAGTGTACCGGTGAGTGGCCGAGTGGTTAGCATGTCCGCCTCTCGATTGGGAGATCGTGAGTTCGACTCACAGTCGGGTCATACCAAAGACCATCATAAAAATGTTACCTTCTGGCAAGGCAAGCTGCAATACAGATGTGAGTGGGGAGTCAAACTCTCGTGGTTACCAGAGGACTAGCCCCACACTGTAACCCTAGCTATGTAATAGGCGAGAGGCCGAGGGCTAGGGAAATGGAGATCAGTGCCACCCTATGCGCCACAGGTGTGGGAAGGACTTTGGCTTGGCTTATCCAGAGTGACACAGAACATACAGAGTGGCCTGGGGAGCGGTTGGGGGTTCGGTGCCTTGTTCAAGAGAACTTCAGCCTTTCCTGCTGGTCCAGGGAATTGAACTGGTGACCTTTTTGTCCTGAAGCTGCTTTGTTGACCTTTAGGCCATGGCTTCCAGCATAAAAGCATTTCCACATCATTTTGGTAAAATATTATTGTGAAGGTATGAAGGTACATTACAGGATGACAAAAATAAGTGGTAAAACTGTTTGTTTTTGTTTTCCATCTTTTTCAGTCACGACCACATATGATGGGCTTCCCAGATCACCTCACAGTTATATGAAGTTTGGGGAGCAGTCACACCCTATATACTGTATCTGTGTATAATATGTGTGTGTGTGTGTGTGTGTGTATACAGTATATACGTATGTATATCTTAAGTCACAATCTGTCTATATTTTAACAGTTATTCCACAAAATCAAGTCGTACATGAGCTGATCGCCAATGAGGCGCGTAGCACAGAGTTGTCTATAAGCCATGTACGACAAGATTGAGTGGAATAACTGTTTTATTTGATCCACGGTCACTGGATTTTGAGAAACAGAGCATTTTTATTATTTTTTATTTTTTACCAATTTGATCAATAAAAACTTTATACAAAACGTCCGACAAAATCATTTCCACTTAGAAAGTAAACAAACTGGTGAAATGACAGGAGCAATTTGTAAAAAAAAATGCTATAATTATAATTCTCAAAAACTGAAAATATAAAAAGATATGTTCATACGATCAAATACATTTATTCCTTATTTTGTTGCTTTTTTTGCATTTTTCATGGTTTTATTTTCGAGGAGAGTTTTTATTTCGTCCTCGGTTGATTCAGCAATGCTCTCCGCCATTTTGTTTTTTCTCTACTCACGGTATATGAGCTGATATCCTAGTAGTAGAGTAGCCAATCAGAGCATGTGATTGCTCATATCCAGTGAATGCGGAGAGAATAACTTATTTTATCTTTCCTCTAGACTCCAATTTCTCCTTTCTTGTGTTTTCTTCATTTTGTTTCTTTCCTGTCCTGACCGCTCCTCTCCTCTCCTCTCCTCTCCTCTCCTCTCCTCTCCAAGGTCTAATCTGCTGATATTCATTATAAATTTATGTGAATATTTTGGTATAAGTTTTATTGTTCACGCCACATTCACACATCAACACATTCACGCCAATGGAATGTTTGGAATATTCCACAAATCATTAATTTGCACAAGCAGCGCTGGCACAAATTGCTACTCTCACTCAGGATCTTTCTACTTTTATTATTATTATTAGGGCCCGAGCCCTATGGGCGAAGGCCCTATTGTTCTTGTAAGAGTTCACTATTATTAGGGCCCGAGCCCTATAGGGCGAAGGCCCTATTGTTCTTGTAAGAGTTCACTATTATTAGGGCCCGAGCCCTATGGGCGAAGGCCCTATTGTTCTTGTAAGAGTTCACTATTATTATTCTTCCGTCTTCTTCTTCTTCTTCTTCCGTCTACTTCTTCTTCTTCTTCTTTATTTTTCTCCGCTGTTGGGCCATTTTCGGGGCACTTGCCATGGGCGAAAACGCACGAAATTTGGCGCCAGTTCCGAGAATTGCCACCGCTACTCAGAACCAGAAGCCCAAACTTGGCCGGGGCTCAGGGCCTCTATAGCGCCCCCTAAGTCGTTGTGATTTTGGCCTCCCGCTTTAAGGTGCCTGGGTGCCATGTAGTTTGTAGTAGTGGCATGCCATTTGGTACGCATATGTGTCTCACTAAGCCGGACAAAAATGTAATGCCAATGCATTAGCCACGCCCAACAGGAAGTGATGTAATTTCACTTTTGTGCGAAATGCATGGCCATGAAGACGGCGCAACTCCTCCTAGACCGTTCATAGGAATGTCACCAAAATTGATACACATCATCTACAGACATGGCTGACAAAAGTTACTAAATACGTTTCATGTAGGATAAACCGTTCAGAAGTTATACGTCAATCAATTTTTGATGCAAAATTTTACATGCTTAAAAATTCATAACAAATCTTCTAATTGCTCAAAACTGCTCATACTTCACACGCTAATCACTCATTGGGCTTCTGACATGTTACCCAATTTCTGTGATATTTCGCCACTGGGGGCGCTATTTTTGGGCAAAAATTCCAATCTTTCCTCAAATTTGGTCAAACTTCATGGCCACCCTCTTTCTACCTCCCACGTCATGTATACCACATTTTGGAAATTTTCGTCCATGGGGGGCGCTGTTTTTGGCCGACGCAATTGCTCCAAAACGGGTTTTTGGTTAATAATTGCATGATGCTTTTCCTTCACACCACTACCTTGTGATAGTACGTTGCTGTTGTAGACACTTACTTTTCCAACTCATAATCGCTCATGTACAGCATAGCGCCACCTACTGACATGGGAAAAACCAAAAAATTTATTCTTCAAAAATCTTTATCTCATCTTCTATTTACTCAATTGTCATCAAACTTCATACGCAAACTCTTCATAGCTCACCTGACATATACGCCAAATTTTGTGCACTTTCGCCACTGGGGGCGCTATTTTTGGGCAAAAAATCCACTCTTTCCTCAAATTTGGTCAAACTTCACGGCCACCCTCTTACTACCTCCCATGTCATGTATACCACATTTTGGGAATTTTCGTCCATGGGGGGCGCTGTTTTTGGCCGACGCAATTGCTCCAAGACGGGTTTTTGGGACATAATTCCATCATGCTTTTCCTTCACACCACTACCTTGTGATAGTACGTTGCTGTTGTAGACACTTATTTCTCCAACTCATAATCGCTCATGTACAGCATAGCGCCACCTACTGACATGGGAAAAACCAAAAAATTTATTCTTCAAAAATCTATATCTCATCTTCTATTTACTCAATTGTCATCAAACTTCATACGCAAACTCTTCATAGCTCACCTGACATTTATGCCAAATTTTGTGCACTTTCGCTATTATTATTAGGCCCCGAGCACCGTGCAGTGCGAGACCCTATTGTTGCCATGTGTCCAATTCTGTGCTTTGTCGCCATTGTGGGAGTAATGTCTCTTGCCGAGGACGCTGTGGAAGGTATTTCGCGGGGACGCATGCCCCCGCCCCCCTTGGCCGCTGGCGCGAGGGCCCGTCGAGGCCGCTTGCGGCTTTAATTATTCTTCCGTCTTCTTCTTCTTCTTCTTCTTCTTCTTTATTTTTCTCCGCTGTTGGGCCATTTTCGGGGCGCTTGCCATGGGCGAAAACGCACGAAATTTGGCACCAGTTCCGAGAATTGCCACCGCTACTCAGAACCACAAGCCCAAACTTGGCCGGGGCTCAGGGCCTCTATAGCGCCCCCTAAGTCGTTGTGATTTTGGCCTCCCGCATTAAGGTGCCTGGTTGCCATATAGTTTGTAGTAGTGGCATGCCATTTGGAACGCATATGTATCTCACTAAGCCGGACAAAAATGTAATGCCAATGCATTAGCCACGCCCAACAGGAAGTGAGGTAATTTCATTTTTGTGAGAAATGCATGGCCACGAAGACGGCGCAACTCCTCCTAGACCGTTCATAGGAATGTCACCAAAATTGATACACATCATCTACAGACATGGCTGACAAAAGTTACTAAATACGTTTCACGTAGCATAAACCGTTCAGAAGTTATACGTCAATCAATTTTCAATGCAAAATTTTACATGCTTAAAAATTCATTACAAATCTTCTATTTGCTCAAAACTGCTCATACTTCACACGCAGATCACTCATTGGGCTTCTGACATGTTACCCACTTTCTGTGATATTTCGCCACTGGGGGCGCTATTTTTGGGCAAAAATTCCAATCTTTCCTCAAATTTGGTCAAACTTCACGGCCACCCTCTTACTACCTCCCATGTCATGTATACCACATTTTGGGAATTTTCGTCCATGGGGGGGCGCTGTTTTTGGCCGACGCAATTGCTCCAAAACGGGTTTTTGGTAAATAATTCCATAATGCTTTTCCTTCACACCACTACCTTGTGATAGTGCGTTGCTGTTGTAGACACTTATTTTTCCAACTCATAATCGCTCATGCACAGCATAGCGCCACCTACTGACATGGGAAAAACCAAAAAATTTATTCTTCAAAAATCTATATCTCATCTTCTATTTACTCAATTGTCATCAAACTTCATACGCAAACTCTTCATAGCTCACGTGACATGTACGCCAAATTTTGTGCACTTTCACCCCTGGGGGTGCTGGTTATGGCAGAAATGATATTGCAGCTTCTGATTTGTCAAATTTGGCAAGCAAACTCTTTACAAGACCCTTATTGGGGCGCTTGCCATGGTCGACAACGTACGAAATTTGGCTCCTTTTTCTTAGACTGCCACCGCTACTGAGAACCAGAAGCCCAGATCCAGGCGGGCCTCAGGGCCTCTATAGCGCCCCCTAACTCGTTGTGATTTTGGCCTCCCGCATTAAGGTGCCTGGTTGCCATGTAGTTTGTAGTAGTGGCATGCCATTTGGTACGCATATGTATCTCACTAAGCCGGACAAAAATGTAATTCCAATGCATTAGCCACGCCCAACAGGAAGTGAGGTAATTTCACTTTTGTGCGAAATGCATGGCCACGAAGACGGCGCAACTCCTCTTAGACCGTTCATAGGAATGTCACCAAAATTGATTCACATCATCTACAGAAATGGCTGACAAAAGTTACTGAATACGTTTCACGTAGGATAAGCCGTTCAGAAGTTATACGTCAATCAATTTTCAATGCAAAATTTTACATGCTTAAAAATTCATAACAAATCTTCTAATTGCTCAAAACTGCTCATACTTCACACGCAAATCACTCATTGGGCTTCTGACAGGTTTCCCAATTTCTGTGATATTTCGCCACTGGGGGCGCTATTTTTGGGCAAAACATCCAAAGTCTTCTTCTTCTTCTTCTTCCGTCTTCTTCTTCTTTATTTTTCTCCGCTGTTGGGCCATTTTCGGGGCGCTTGCCATGGGCGAAAACGCACGAAATTTGGCACCAGTTCCGAGAATTGCCACCGCTACTCAGAATCAAAAGCCCACACTTGGCCGGGGCTCCGGGCCTCTATAGCGCCCCCTAAGTCGTTGTGATTTTGGCCTCCCGCATTAAGGTGCCTGGGTGCCATGTAGTTTGTAGTAGTGGCATGCCATTTGGTACGCATATGTATCTCACTAAGCCGGACAAAAATGTAATGCCAATGCATTAGCCACGCCCAACAGGAAGTGAGGTAATTTCGCTTTTGTGCGACATGCATGGCCACGAAGACGGCGCAACTCCTCCTAGACCGTTCATAGGAATGTCACCAAAATTGATACACATCATCTACAGACATGGCTGACAAAAGTTACTAAATTCATTTCACGTAGGATAAACCGTTCAGAAGTTATACATCAATCAATTTTCGATGCAAAATTTTACATGCTTAAAAATTCATAACAAATCTTCTGATTGCTCAAAACTGCTCATACTTCACCCGCAAATCAGTCATTGGGCTTCTGACATGCTATCCAATTTCTGTGATATTTCGCCACTGGGGGCGCTATTTTTGGGCAAAAATTCCAATCTTTCCTCAAATTTGGTCAAACTTCACGGCCACCCTCTTACTACTTCCCATGTCATGTATACCACATTTTGGAAATTTTCGTAAATGGGGGCGCTGTTTTTGGCCGACGCTATTGCTCCAAAACGGGTTTTTGGTAAATAATTCCATAATGCTTTTCCTTCACAACACTACCTTGTGATAGTACGTTGCTGTTGTAGACACTTATTTTTCCAACTCATAATCGCTCATGTACAGCATAGCGCCACCTACTGACATGGGAAAAACCAAAAAATTTATTCTTCAAAAATCTATATCTCTTCTTCTATTTACTCAATTGTCATCAAACTTCATACGCAAACTCTTCATAGCTCACCTGACATCTACACCAAATTTTGTCCACTTTCGCCCCTGGGGGTGCTGGTTATGGCAAAAATGATATTGCAGCTTCTGATCTGTCAAACTTGCCAAGCAAACTCTTTACAAGACCCTTATTGGGGCGCTTGCCATGGTCGACAATGCACGAAATTTGGCGCCTTTTTCTTAGACTGCCACCGCTACTGAGAACCAGAAGCCCAGATCCAGGCGGGCCTCAGGGCCTCTATAGCGCCCCCTCACTCGTTGTGATTTTGGCCTCCTGCATTAAGGTGCCTGGTTGCCATGTAGTTTGTAGTAGTGGCATGCCATTTGGTACGCTTATGTATCTCACTAAGCCGGACAAAAATGTAATGCCAATGCATTAGCCACGCCCAACAGGAAGTGAGCTAATTTCACTTCTGTGCGAAATGCATGGCCACGAACACGGCGCAACTCCTCCTAGACCGTTCATAGGAATGTCACCAAAATTGATACACATGATCTACAGACATGGCTGACAAAAGTTTCTAAATACGTTTCACGTAGCATAAACCTTTCAGAAGTTATACATCAATCAATTTTCACTGCAAAATTTTACATCCTTAAAAATTCATAACAAATCTTCTAATTGCTCAAAACTGCTCATACTTCACAGGCAAATCACTCATTGGGCTTCTGACATGTTACCCAATTTCTGTGATATTTCGCCACTGGGGGCGCTATTTTTGGGCAAAAAGTCCAATCTTTCCTCAAATTTGGTCAAACTTCACGGCCACCCTCTTACTACCTCCCATGTCATGTATACCACATTTTGGGAATTTTCGTCCATGGGGGGTGCTGTTTTTGGCCGACGCAATTGCTCCAACACGGGCTTTTGGTAAATAATTCCATAATGCTTTTCCTTCACACCACTACCTTGTGGTAATGTCTCTTGCCGAAGAAGCTGTGGAAGGTATTTCGCGGGGATGCATGCCCCCGCCCCCCTTGGCCGCTGGCGCGAGGGCCCGTCGAGGCCGCTTGCGGCTTTAATTAGGGCCCGAGCCCTATGGGCGAAGGCCCTATTGTTCTTGCAAGAGTTCACTATTATTCTTCTTCTTCCGTCTTCTTCTTCTTCTTCTTCCGTCTTCATCTTCTTCTTTATTTTTCTCCGCTGTTGGGCCATTTTCGGGGCGCTTGCCATGGGCGAAAACGCACGAAATTTGGCACCAGTTCCGAGAATTGCCACCGCTACTCAGAACCAAAAGCCCAAACTTGGCCGGGGCTCTGGGCCTCTATAGCGCCCCCTAAGTCGTTGTGATTTTGGTCTCCCGCATTAAGGTGCCTGGTTGCCATGTAGTTTGTAGTAGTGGCATGCCATTTGGTAGGCATATGTATCTCACTAAGCCGGACAAAAATGTATTGCCAATGCATTAGCCACGCCCAACAGGAAGTGAGGTAATTTCACTTTTGTGCGAAATGCATGGCCACGAAGACGGCGCAACTCCTCCTAGACCGTTCATAGGAATGTCACCAAAATTGATACACTTCATCTACAGACATGGCTGACAAAAGTTACTAAATACGTTTCACGTAGCATTAACCGTTCAGAAGTTATACGTCAATCAATTTTCAATGCAAAATTTTACATGCTTAAAAATTCATAACTAATCTTCTAATTGCTCAAAGCTGCTCATACTTCACAAGCAAATCACTCATTGGGCTTCTGACATGTTACCCAATTTCTGTGATATTTCGCCACTGGGGGCGCTATTTTTGGGCGAAAAATCCAATCTTTCCTCAAATTTGGTCAAACTTCACGGCCACCCTCTTACTACCTCCCATGTCATGTATACCACATTTTGGGAATTTTCGTCCATGGGGGGCGCTGTTTTTGGCCGACGCAATTGCTCCAAAACGGGTTTTTGGTACATAATTCCATAATGCTTTTCCTTCACACCACTACCTTGTGATAGTGCGTTGCTGTTGTAGACACTTATTTTTCCAACTCATGATCGCTCATGTACAGCATAGCGCCACCTACTGACATGGGAAAAACCAAAAAATTTATTCTTCAAAAATCTATATCTCATCTTCTATTTACTCAATTGTCATCAAACTTCATACGCAAACTCTTCATAGCTCACCTGACATGTACGCCAAATTTTGTGCACTTTCGCCCCTGGGGGTGCTGGTTATGGCAGAAATGATATTGCAGCTTCTGATTTGTCAAATTTGGCAAGCAAACTCTTTACGGTATTTCGTGGGGACGCATGCCCCCGCCCCCCTTGGCCGCTGGCGCGAGGGCCCGTCGAGGCCGCTTGCGGCTTTAATTAGGGCCCGAGCCCTATGGGCGAAGGCCCTATTGTTCTTGTAAGAGTTCACTATTATTATTCTTCCGCCTTCTTCTTCTTCTTCTTCTTCTTCTTCCGTCTTCTTCTTCTTCTTCTTTATTTTTCTCCACTGTTGGGCCATTTTCGGGGCGCTTGCCATGGGTGAAAACGCACGAAATTTGGCACCAGTTCCGAGAATTGCCACCGCTACTCAGAACCAGAAGCCCAAACTTGGCCGGGGCTCCGGGCCTCTATAGCGCCCCCTAAGTCGTTGTGATTTTGGCCTCCCGCATTACGGTGCCTGGGTGCCATGTAGTTTGTAGTAGTGGCATGCCATTGGGTACGCATACGTATCTCACTAAGCCAGACAAAAATGTCATGCCAATGCATTAGCCACGCCCAACAGGAAGTGAGGTAATTTCACTTTTTTGCGAAATGCATGGCCACGAAGACGACGCAACTCCTCCTAGACCGTTCATAGGAATGTCACCAAAATTGATACACATCATCTACAGACATGGCTGACAAAAGTTACGAAATACATTTCACGTAGGATAAACCGTTCAGAAGTTATACGTCAATCAATTTTCGATGCAAAATTTTACATGCTTAAAAATTCATAACAAATCTTCTGATTGCTCAAACCTGCTCATACTTCACAAGCAAATCACTCATTGGGCTTCTGACATGTTACCCAATTTCTGTGATATTTCGCCACTGGGGGCGCTATTTTTGGGCAAAAATTCCAATCTTTCCTCAAATTTGGTCAAACTTCACGGCCACCCTCTTACTTCCTCCCATGTCATGTATACCACATTTTGGAAATTTTCGTCCATGGGGGGCGCTGTTTTTGGCTGACGCAATTGCTCCAAAACGGGTTTTTGGTAAATAATTCCATAATGCTTTTCCTTCACACCACTACCTTGTGATAGTTCGTTGCTGTTGTAGACACTTATTTTTCCAACTCATCATTGCTCATGTACAGCATAGCGCCACCTACTGACATGGGAAAAACCAAAAAATTTATTCTTCAAAAATCTATATCTCATCTTCTATTTACACAATTGTCATAAAACTTCATACGCAAACTCCTCATAGCTCACCTGACATATACGCCAAATTTTGTGCACTTTCGCCACTGGGGGCGCTATTTTTGGGCAAAAAATCCAATCTTTCCTCAAATTTTGTCAAACTTCACGGCCACCCTCTTCCCACCTCCCATGTCATGTATACCACATTTTGGGAATTTTCGTCCATGGGGGGCGCTGTTTTTGGCCGACGCAATTGCTCCAAAACGGGTTTTTGGTAAATAATTCCATTATGCTTTTCCTTCACACCACTACCTTGTGAAAGTACGTTGCTGTTGTAGACACTTATTTTTCCAACTCATAATCGCTCATGTACAGCATAGCGCCACCTACTGACATGGGAAAAACCAAAAAATTTATTCTTCAAAAATCTATATCTCATCTTCTATTTACTCAATTGTCATCAAACTTCATACACAAACTCTTCATAGCTCACCTGACATATACGCCAAATTTTGTGCAGTTTCGCCCCTGGGGGTGCTGGTTATGGCAAAAATGATATTGCAGCTTCTGATTTGTCAAACTTGGCAAGCAAACTCTTTGCAAGACCCTTATTGGGGCGCTTGCCATGGTCGACAACGCACGAACTTTGGCTCCTTTTTCTTAGACTGCCACCGCTACTGAGAACCAGAAGCCCAGATCCAGGCGGGCCTCAGGGCCTCTATAGCGCCCCCCGTGCACCGTTCAGTGCGAGACCCTATTGTTGCCATGTGTCCATTTCTGTGGTTTGTCGCCATTGTGGGAATAATGTCTCTTGCCGAAGAAGCTGTGGAAGGTATTTCGCGGGGACGCATGCCCCAGCCCCCCTTGGCCGCTGGCGCGAGGGCCCGTCGAGGCCGCTTGCGGCTTTAATTATTCTTCCGTCTTCTCTTCTTCTTCTTCTTCTTCTTCTTCTTCTTTATTTTTCTCCGCTGTTGGGCCATTTTCGGGGCGCTTGCCATGGGCGAAAACGCATGAAATTTGGCACCAGTTCCGAGAATTGCCACCGCTACTCAGAACCAAAAGCCCAAACTTGGCCGGGGCTCAGGGCCTCTATATCGCCCCCTAAGTCATTGTGATTTTGGCCTCCCGCATTAAGGTGCCTGGTTGCCATGTAGTTTGTAGTAGTGGCATGCAATTTGGTATGCATATGTATCTCACTAAGCCGGACAAAAATGTAATGCCAATGCATTAGCCACGCCCAACAGGAAGTGAGGTAATTTCACTTTTGTGCAAAATGCATGGCCACGAAGACGGCGCAACTCCTCCTGGACCGTTCATAGGAATGTCACCAAAATTGATACACATCATCTACAGACATGGCTGACAAAAGTTACTAAATACGTTTCACGTTTGATAAACCGTTCAGAAGTTATACGTCACTCAATTTTCAATGCAAAATTTTACATGCTTAAAAATTCATAACAAATCTTCTAATTGCTCAAAACTGCTCATACTTCACACGCAAATCACTCATTGGGCTTGTGATATGTTACCCAATTTCTGTGATATTTCGCCACTGGGGGCGCTATTTTTGGGCAAAAAATCCAATGTTTCCTCAAATTTGGTCAAACTTCACGGCCACGCTCTTACTACCTCCCATGTCATGTATACCACATTTTGGGAATTTTCGTCCATGGGGGGCGCTGTTTTTGGCCGACGCAATTGCTCCAAAACGGGTTTTTGGTAAATAATTCCATAATGCTTTTCCTTCACACCACTACCTTGTGATAGTGCGTTGCTGTTGTAGACACTTATTTCTCCAACTCATAATCGCTCATGTACAGCTTTGCGCCACCTACTGACATGGGAAAAACCAAAAAATTTATTCTTCAAAAATCTATATCTCATCTTCTATTTACACAATTGTCATAAAACTTCATACGCAAACTCTTCATAGCTCACCTGACATATACGCCAAATTTTGTGCACTTTTGCCCCTGGGGGTGCTGGTTATGGCAGAAATGATATTGCAGCTTCTGATTTGTCAAACTTGGCAAGCAAACTCTCTACAGGACCCTTATTGGGGCGCTTGCCATGGTCGACAACGCACGAAATTTGGCTCCTTTTTCTTAGACTGCCACCGCTACTGAGAACCAGAAGCCCAGATCCAGGCGGGCCTCAGGGCCTCTGTAGCGCCCCCTAACTCGTTGTGATTTTGGCCTCCCGCATTAAGGTGCCTGGTTGCCATGTAGTTTGTAGTAGTGGCATGCCATTTGGTACGCATATGTATCTCACTGAGCCGGACAAAAATGTAATGCCAATGCATTAGCCACGCCCAACAGGAAGTGAGGTAATTTCACTTTTGTGCGAAATGCATGGCCACGAATACGGCGCAACTCCTCCTAGACCGTTCATAGGAATGTCACCAAAATTGATACACATCATCTACAGACATGGCTGACAAAAGTTACTAAATAAGTTTCACGTAGCATAAACCGTTCAGAAGTTATACGTCAATCAATTTTCAATGCAAAATTTTACATGCTTAAAAATTCATAACAAATCTTCTAATTGCTCAAAACTGCTCATCCTTCACACGCAAATCACTCATTGGGCTTCTGACATGTTACCCAATTTCTGTGATATTTCGCCACTGGGGGCGCTATTTTTGGGCAAAAATTCCAATCTTTCCTCAAATTTGGTCAAACTTCACGGCCACCCTCTTACTACCTCCCATGTCATGTATACCACATTTTGGGAATTTTCGTCCATGGGGGGCGCTGTTTTTGGCCGACGCAATTGCTCCAACACTGGTTTTTGGTAAATAATTCCATAATGCTTTTCCTTCACACCACTACCTTGTGATAGTGCGTTGCTGTTGTAGACACTTATTTCTCCAACTCATAATCGCTCATGTACAGCATAGCGCCACCTACTGACATGGGAAAAACCAAAAAATTTATTCTTCAAAAATCTATATCTCATCTTCTATTTACTCAATTGTCATCAAACTTCATACGCAAACTCTTCATAGCTCACCTGACATGTACGCCAAATTTTGTGCACTTTTGGCCCTGGGGGTGCTGGTTATGGCAGAAATGATATTGCAGCTTCTGATTTGTCAAACTTGGCAAACAAACTCTTTACAAGACCCTTATTGGGGCGCTTGCCATGGTCGACAACGCACGAAATTTGGCTCCTTTTCCTTAGACTGCCACCGCTACTGAGAACCAGAAGCCCAGATCCAGGAGGGCCTCAAGGCCTCTATAGCGCCCCCTAACGTGTTGTGATTTTTGCCTCTCGCATTAAGGTGCCTGCTTGGCATATAGTTTCTAGTTATTATTATTATTATTAGGGCCCGATCACCGTTCAGTGCGAGACCCTATTGTTGCCATGTGTCCAATTCTGTGCTTTGTCGCCATTGTGGGAGTAATGTCACCAAATTTCACATAAAGAAACCTCTTGTGTGAATGAAGTTGCTATGATTTTTGGTGCTGATCTGGATCACTGAACCAGAATGATCCATGAAAAATAGGCTTTTTCCTCACTAAGCGTCATTCTCTCTCTTACTGTTCTGGATCTATAGGGTACAGTGGCCAGACGTCCCGGTTTGTAACAGCTAGCGCAAATTACTGTGACTTTAGTTACATTCTCTAGCTAGTTATTATGATTATTATTATTATTATTATTATTATTATTATCATTATTATTATTATAAAGCCTTTTAGAATGTATTTTCCCTTCAGGTTTCAACCAATCATTCACAAATTTCACATGAAGAAACCTCTGGGCTGAATTAAGCTGCCGTGACTTTTGGTGCTGATCTGGATTGCTGAACCAGAATGATCCATTCAGTCACTTATAACTCTGTAATTTTTCATGAATTTTACAGTCAGTTTTTTTTATTATTATTATTATTTTGTTCAGGGCACAACTTTTCCTCACTAAGCGTCATTCTCTATCTTTTACCGCTCCAGATCTATAGGGTACGGTGACCAGACATCCCGGTTTATAACAGCTCGTGCTTTGACTTTAGTCACAGTCTCTATCTAACTCAAACTTCCTGAAGATCATCCTGAAGAAAAGTCTTGTTTTGTTTTCCACTTTTATTTCGAGTCATATTGTAATATTGACTCACCAGATCACTGTGAAAACACAAACAGTTTGGCACAAGTTATAGATTACATATAAATTATTAATTAAATCATTAGTTAATTGTTAGAGAGTGTTTAACTGTTAAACACTAACAATTAACTAATGATTTAATTAATAATTTATCAAAAAACACGTTTAACTCCAGCATCCATGATAATGGTGTGATGATGATAAACTTTAACATCATCACACCATTATCATGGATGATGGAGTTAAACGTGGTTTTTTTTGGGGTATTTTCTAATTCCGTGTTCAACTATGTTACTTTCAGTGTTAGTGAAAGTCAGTGAGTCAAGATTGTCAGCAAAGAAAACAACAACAACAACAACAACGAGATGTTAGACATTTCTCTAACAGCTCCCATATACTGCTTCAATTTTTTAGTCATGTGACCAGAAATGTCCTGGCTTTTGATGGTTAAAGTACAAGATGATGAAAGGATGCAACAGTAACAATGAAAACAAAACAAAACTCTAATTGTTTGAAATTGCTGCAGTAAATCAGAAATAAAACACTTCAGGAAATACAGTGGTGCTTGAAAGTTTGTGAAATCTTTAGAATTTTCTATATTTCTGCATAAAAATGACCTAAAACATAATCAGATTTTCACACAAGTCCTAAAAGTAGATAAAGAGAACCCAGTTAAACAAATGAGACAAAAATATTATACTTAGTCATTTATTTATTGAGGAAAATGATCCAATATTACATATCTGTGAGTGGCAAAAGTATGTGAACCTCTAGGATTAGCAGTTAATTTGAAGGTGAAATTAGAGTCAGGTGTTTTCAATCAATGGGATGACAATCAGGTGTGAGTGGGCACCCTGTTTTATTTAAAGAACAGGGATCTATCAAAGTCTGATCTTCACAACACATGTTTGTGGAAGTGTATCATGGCATGAACAAAGGAGATTTCTGAGGACCTCAGGAAAAGTGTTGTTGATGCTCATCAGGGTGGAAAAGGTTACAAAACCATCTCTAAAGAGTTTGGACTCCACCAATCCACAGTCAGACAGATTGTGTACAAATGGAGGACATTCAAGACCATTGTTACCCTCCCCAGGAGTGGTCGACCAACAAAGATCACTCCAAGAGCAAGGCGTGTAATAGTCGGCAAGGTCACAAAGGACCCCAGGGTAACTTTTAAGCAACTGTAGGCCTCTCTCATATTGGCTAATGTTAATGTTCATGAGTTCACCATCAGGAGAACACTGAACAACAATGGCAGGGTTGCAAGGAGAAAGCCACTGCTCTCCAAAAAGAACATTGCTGCTCATCTGCAGTTTGCTAAAGATCACATGGACAAGCCAGAAGGCTATTGGAAAAAATGTTTTGTGGACGGATGAGACCAAAATAGAACTTTTTGGTTCAAATGAGAAGCATTATGTTTGGAGAAAGGAAAACACTGCTTTCCAGCATAAGAACCTTATCCCATCTGTGAAACATGGTGGTGGTAGTATCATGGTTTGGGCCTGTTTTGCTGCATCTGGGTCAGGATGGCTTGCCATCATTGATGGAACAATGAATTCTGAATTATACCAGCGAATTCTAAAGGAAAATGTCAGGACATCCGTCCATGAACTGAATCTCAAGAGAAGGTGGGTCATGCAGCAAGACAACGACCCTAAGCACACAAGTCGTTCTACCAAAGAATGGTTAAAGAAGAATAAAGTTAATGTTTTGGAATGGCCAAGTCAAATTCCTGACCTTAATCCAATGGAAATGTTGTGGAAGGACCTGAAGCGAGCAGTTCATGTGAGGAAACCCACCAACATCCCAGAGTTGAAGCTGTTCTGTATGGAGGAATGTGCTCAAATTCCTCCAAGCCGGTGTGCAGGACTGATCAACAGTTACCGGAAATGTTTAGTTGCAGTTATTGCTGCACAAGGGGGTCACACCAGATACTGAAAGCAAAGGTTCACATACTTTTGTCACTCACAGATATGTAATATTGTATCATTTTCCTCAATAAGTAAATGACCAAGTCTAATATTTTTGTCTCATTTGTTTAACTGGGTTCTCTTTATCTACTTTTAGGACTTGTGTGAAAATCTGATGATGTTTTAGGTCATATTTATGCAGAAATATAGAAAATTCTAAAGGGTTCACAAACTTTCAAGCACCACTGTATAATCAGCTCCAGTGAGACACACTCAGGTTGTTTGATTCCTTCCATACTGTGGCTTTTCATCATTAAACTCTAAGTCTTAGAAGGACGTTGTACATCAGAATATATAATATCCTGAGGTTGTTGTTTCTTTACTCTTCCTCTTTTGGCTCTCCTCTCACTGAAATGTAAAGCAGTGTAATTCAGCTCCACAGTGTCACAGTCCTGGAGGAACAGATACGAAATTACAAAGAACAGAGATCTCAATTATTAAACTTTTAGTACAAAAACTAATCATTTGTCCTTTTATGAAGTAACGTACTCACACATGCTGAATATTTACCTGATTCGGGGTTTTGTCCGTCACAGAACTTTGTTTGAGTTTCACTGTTGAGAACAAAATGTGTTTTACGGACAGATCAGAGGACGTCTCTATAGTGAGACACACTTTTTATTTTTTATTTTATGGTCACACTTTTTGGTTCTTCATAAACAGATTTAAAAATGTGTGTGTAATTGTTGAGATGGTGAAATTGTACGTGAGGAGATGTTTCTAGAACATTTCTGGAAGGAGTCTCCAGTGTGAGCACTTTGTCGCAGTCAGAGGTAAAGATAAGAGGTGAGTTGTGGTATAAGGGGAATAAAACACTTCAGGAGATGATGAGGTGGGAACAGTAGCTCCGCTTCATACCACATCAGGATATCTAATGAACAGGAACTTTGGGTATTTTGTCAATTTGATGGAAGTCGTGATCTAATTACTCATAAACCGTCCATTCGGTGTCCTGTATGTAATAGGAATTATATACACAATAAAGCCAAAAGTATGTGGACACCTGATCATGTGGTTCTTCCTCAAGCTGTTGAAACAATATCAGAAGCACACAATTGTACAGAATGTCTTTGTGTCCTGGAGCATTACAGTTTCCCTTCACTGGAACTAAGAGATCCAAAACTGCTCCAGCATGACAATGCTCCTGTGCACAAAGCACGCTCCATGAAGACATGGAGTGGAAGAACTCGAATGTTCTGCACAAAGCCCTGACTGAACTCAACCCCACTGAACTGGAACACTGACTGCACCCCAGACCTCCTCACTCACACTCTTGTACCTGAATGAACACAAATCCCCACAGACACACTCCAAAATCGAGTGGAAAGCCTTCCAGAAGATTAGAGGTTATTATAAGAGTAAAAAGAGGACCAACTCTGCGTTAAAGCCCAGGGTTTTTAAATGTTAAACGATGGGTGCTCTGATGGGTGTGATGGTTGGGTGTCCAGATACCTTTGGCTAGTTGGTGTAATGTTAAAATATTTATATTTATAAGAATATAATAACTTTAATAAAATCCATAATGCAGACTCACCTCTGTTTCTTCCTTTACAGGTTATGATAAAGATCAAAGCAAAGATCACAACCACACACACTCCCAAAGCTCCAGCGAGACAGATCACTACAGGATCCATGACAGATCTCTCTGCTACACAGGAAAAATCACAGGATTAAATATTGGTACAACATGCATACATAAATAAACTGATACACTCTGAGCGATGATGTAAGCAGATAAAGAAGATTCCAGCATTTTATCCCACACTTGAATTCTCAGTGTTAACTTATTAGAATTTGTTGATGAATTTTCTCGAACAGCAGAACTAAAGATAGATGCAAATGTGGTTAAATCACATCTACAGTGTAATATATTAAAGCGCTCATTCTAATCCGAGCAAACTCCAAATCACAATCTCCTGCCAATAGAGCGATCGCTTCAGTCATACAAATAGAGAAAACCTCAAAATAAAATTCTTACCTTTCACTGATAAAAAGGTTCCTTTTCCAAAACTTGTTGAAAGTCCATGAAAATAAAAAAGTCCACAGTAATACAAGGCTTCATCTGATGGTTCCACATTAACAATTTTCAAATGGAAGCCCGTTTTTTCTTCTTTCTCGATGCTGAATTTTGGCGGCTTGAACTCATCTATATATTTGGGTTCATGTTGATATGTCAACAATACCTGAGGCACCTGTCTGACTTTTTGCTTGAACCAGATGATGGTTCCAGGGTTATCCTCTTGCATTTTAAAGCAGTGCAGAGTCACGTTCTCACCAACACCAGCAGTGATCACTGGGTTCGGCTGGTTGAGATCATTTATCAGTGCAGAATCTAATATAAATGGTTAAAGAATGAAACATGAGCAAATAAACCAAAACTATTGTTTTCATCCAGTAATTCACAGAGATTGGTGTAATATTGTGAGTAACATGGGATCACATGAGCATTAAATCTTACTGACATTATCAAGCTCAATGCAATGTACTGAATAAACTGAATTTCCAGTGTAACCAGCGACTGGAGGTCAGAGAGGAGATGTGTAAAGTGTGTTTGTGTTTGTGTTGCACAGAAATGTATATTGCTTCTATGTTTTATCATCAAATTTCAAGGTGAAAAATCTTACACAGGAACAATTTAAGATAAAAAAATGAAATTGAGGTGCAGGTCAGAAAATTAGAGTATCGTGAAAAAGTTCAATATTTTCCTTCAGTTATTTAAGAAAGTGAAAATGTAATATATTCTCGACTCAGTACATGTAAACTAAAATGTTTCAGACATTTTTTTCCTATTTTAATTTTGATAATTTTGTTCTACAATGCAAAAAACCCATTTTGAGTTTCAGTAGAAGAATATAAATACCGTGTATCTCTCGTTCTATTTCAGTACATGCAACCACAATCATGTTGAAGACTGCTGACTTTACAGTTGTTCAGAAGATGTTCATCAACCCACTCCAGACGGAGGGAAAGGCACAGAAGGTCATTGCTGAAAAGGCTGGCTGGAAAAGGTGCACAAGCAACAGGGATGATTGCAGCCTTGAGAGGAGTGTCAAGAAAAGTCGATTCAAGAATTGGGGAGAGGTTCACAAGGAGTGAACTGAGGCTGGTGTCAGTGCATCAAGATGCACCACGCACAAACGTCTTCAGGAAAGGAGTTACAGCTGTTGCATTCCTAATATCAAGCCATTCCTGAACCAGAGACAATGTCAGAAGCGTCTTACCTGGGCTCGGGAGAAAAAGAACTGGATTGTTGTTGCTCAATGTTCCAAAGTCCTCTTTTCAGATGAAAGTAAATCTTGAATTTAATTTGGATATCAAGATCTGAGAGTTTGGAGGAAGAGTGGAGAAGAACAGAATCCAAAGTGTTTGAAGTCCAGTGTGAAGTTTCCGCAGTCTGTGATGATTTGAGGTGCCATGTCATCTGCTGGTGTTGGTCCACTGTGTTTCATCAAATCCAACATCAACACAGCATCCATCAGGAGATTTTAGAGCACTTCATGCTTCTATCTGCTGACAAGCTTTATGGAGATATCGATTTCCTTTTCCAGCAGGACTCAGCACCTGCACACAGTGCCAAAACTACTACCAAATGGTTTGCTCACCATGATATTACTTATGCCAGCCAACTTGCCTGACCTGAACTCCAGAGAGAATCTATGGAGTATTGTCAAGAGGAAGATGAGAACCACCTGACCCAAAAATACAGACGAGCTGAGGGCCACTATCGAAGCAACCTGGGCTTCCATAACACCTCAGCAGTGCTACAGGCTGATCGCCTCCATGCCATGCCGCATTGATGTGGTAATTCATGGTAAAGGGGTCCTAACCAAGTATTGAGAGTATAAATGAACATACAATACTTTTCAGAAGTTGGACATTTCTCAATTGTAAATTCTAGTTTGATTGATCTTTGGGACCTCAAATCATGGCACCTCAAATCATCAAATTCTACTGATTTGAGATACTGGATTTCTGATTTTCACAAGCTATAATAATCAAAATAATAAAAAAGGCTTGAAATATTTCACTTTACATATAATGAATAGAGAATATATGAAAGATCACCTTTTTGAATTAAACTACGACAAAATGAACTTTTTCCATGATATTCTAATATTTTGAGATGCACCTGTATCTTAAAAAGCATTTGAGATCTGAGAGAAAATGTTCAGAGAAATTAAACTTTTTAACTCTTTTATCTGTTTGACCAGAGTTAAAAATCCTTAGTAACAGTCTCAGAATTTTCATAATGTAAATTTGAAATTATTTTGCAGTTTTGCGATTTTTTTCAGCTATAAATGAAGATTTTAGTTTTTGTCATGAGTTTCACTCACTAGAATCTCAAAAAAAAAAAAATCAGTTTTCCTTAAAGTGGCTCTTCAACCAGACACAGCCCTGTAATATTAAGATCAGAAACTGTTTTTGTGTCAGTAATCCTTATTACAGCGACACACTGATGAGCAGAAACATAATGAACCATCCACACTTACCAGTTTGATTAAAAAGCATCACTGTGATCCACATCAGTGTGATCATCTTCAGTGTGAGCTCTGTGTACAGCATGTCTCCTCTCGCTGCACTGATCGACGGTCAAACTGAGCACTGCTCACTTTGGGCAAAGACTGAAGGTGTGACATCACATCACATCTCTGACATCACAGATTTCCAGGGTATTTATTTATTTATTTATTTTTTTTGAGACACAAATCTAGACTAGAAAGCAGAGCAGTAGATAGTAGACTGTGGCCCCTCCTCAAGGTATTTGAACACACGCTTCACAACTCTTTCAACATCTCATCTCATCTCATTATCTGCAGCCGCTTTATCCTGTTCTACAGGGTCGCAGGCAAGCTGGAGCCTATCCCAGCTGACTACAGGCGAAAGGCGGGGTACACCCTGGACAAGTCGCCAGGACTCTTTCAACATCCTCTTCAAAAATACAATACAAAAAATATATATATATCAATAAAAAGTTTCTAACTTTATCTTGCACTTTGTTTGCTGGCCGAAACTTTCTGTGATCTTTCCGTGCTCTCCTTTAATGGCTCTCTGCGTTCTGCCTCTCGTAAACCACTTTGTCTGGCGAAATTAAAAGTAAATTAAATATAGTGATTATAAAGGGAAGTTGTATCTTTACCTGTGTAAATAATTAACACATCCTGCACTGTGTACATTTCATCCTGTAGATTCAGCTGCAGGTAAAATTCACGAGACTTCCTGGGGAATTAAACCTCATGACCTTGAGGTCAAGGTGAGGCCCATAAGCTTCTGTGCTTATTTTTGAGATCCTCCTCCTGACATCCTGAAGGCGTTCTACACAGTGTGTCCAAAAGTATTTGCACATCCGACCATCACACCCGTATGTGTTTCACATCCCATTCCGAACCCCGGAGCATTCAGCCACAGGAGAGTGAGTGAGGTCGGGCACTGATGTTCAGCAAAAAGACCTGGCGCTCATTCAGCATTAAATTCACTCCAGAGGTGTTCAGTGGGCTCTGTGCAGGACACTAGAGTTCTTCTACACCAACTTCAGCCTTTTTTCAGCCTTACTTTGTGCACGGGGGCATTGTCAGGCTGGAACAGGTTTGGGCCTCTTAGTTCCAGTGAAGGGAAATGTTAGTGCTCCAGCAGAGAAAGGCATCCTGGACAATTCTGTGCTTCTGCCTTCCAGCAGTTTGGGGAAGAACCACATATGAAATGTGTGTGATGCTCAGCTGTCCACATACACAATAGGAGCAAAAGTATGTGGACACCCAATCATCACATTCTAGATTTATTCCTTCTTTGCTATTATAATAACCTCCACTCTTCTGGAAGGCTTTCCACTAGATTTTAGGGCGTGGCTGTGGGGATTTGTGTTCATTCAGCCACAAGGGCATCACTGAGATCAGGCACTGATGTTGGTGAAGAGGCCTGAGGTTCAGTCAGTGTTCCAGTTCATCCCCAAGGTGTTCAGTGGGGTTGAGTTCAGTCAGGGCTCTGTACAGGACACTCGAGGTCTTTGGGCCTCTGAGTTCCAGTGAAGGGAAATTGTAAATCCTACAGCAGCGTACAAAGACATTCTGTACAATTGTGTGCTTCCAACTTTGTGGTAACAGTTTGGAGAAAACTACACATGGATGTGATAGGAGGGTGTCCACATACTTTTGGCCATATAGTGTATAGAGTGTAAAAGTCCAGCTGAGTATTTGTCTCTCAGTAAGGGTTCCTAGTAGCAGCACTTTTATGAAGATAAAAGCTCTTAATATTCTAAAGAACCCTTGAAAAACCCTTACAAACCTCTACAAGCTCCTTCTTCCTCGACTGATTCCTGACTTTGACCAACGACCAAAGATTTAGGAAAATCTCATCTCTCTTTTTCTGAATTATGATCATGAAGAGATGTGAGACTTTTGTGTTGATACGGCTGGAGTTTTATTCAGGCCTTAATGCGGCTCCTCCTTCACCACTCTGTGGCTCGAGCCAATCAAATTCTCTCTCTCTCTCTCTCTCTCTCTCTCTCTCTCTCTCTCTCTCGCTCCACCCCACATCTCAGCCACACTTTGACACTGAAGAAGCAAAACTGAAATATTAAAATGAACTGTCAGGAGATAGACCATGTGGTGCAGGTTTTCTGTAAATGAGTTTTAATGAATCAAGATCAGAGAAGTGAAATAAAAAGAATTCGGTGCTCAGTGAATTTGATCGCATTTTATAGACAAATATATTATGATGTAATATTTGGATGGAGGTTAAATACATGCATGAATACAGGTTTTCTCACAAAGATGAACAAACAGGTCTTTATTTCTGTATGTAAAGTGTGTCTGTGGTTTTGTAGCTCTGTTTATCTCTTTGCTCTTTGACACACTGCAGCTCTGAGTGTTTCATCTCTGATGGTGTTTCTGAGAAAAGCGACTCAGGCGGTCAGAGCGGCCTGCAGGTTCTCACCTCTCAAACTTTCCACAGGATGTGTGGTTATTTTTTTCTCTCTCAGGCCACGCTGTTGTTTTTCAGATACAATCCAGAATTAGAATCATCTTCATAGCCTTTCTATAAATGTGTGAAATTGTAACTCCTCTCTTCTAAAGCACCAGATTTCACTTTAATCTGCTCTAAACACACAGCAGCATGGTCACGGAGTTTATAAGCCACACCACTCTCAGCTTTAACTTCCCACACCAGACCTGTGTGTGCATTCTGTGTGTGCTGAGGGACAGTGAAGGGGAACGAGCTTCTTATGAGACCCACAGCTGTGAAAGGTCACATGTCCGACTTGTTTATAGAGAAAAGTTCAAAAGTTTGCATCCCCCTAGGTTTTTGGATGTGAAATATAATAATCTGTTTTACCATTTCAGTGCAAAAATATATCTAAAGAGATAAAAAATAAATAAAGAATTGATAGGAAAGAGGTTATTAAAGCAATATATGATCAGTATATCAGTTATTAGAGAATATTTACATATATTGCATACTGAAAGGGAAAGTTTTTTTTCATTTATTGGTTTGTTTGTTTTAACCCTCAGTTTGGTCACCTCTCAGTCTCCACCCATCAGCCAGCAGCCGTAATCCATTATAATGCTGTTACTTTAAGGTGTTAATATTAAACACACTGCTGATGCCCAACATGTCTGTTCATGTGTGAGTGAAAAACAGACACTAAAAGTTCTCACCCCTTCATGTGTCAGGCTGAGATTCAGCAGCAGCTCAACACCCCGCCCTGAACTTCCTGATTCGAGGTTAGTGGGCGGAGCTTCTTATAATCCACCAGATCATAAACCTCAGGGCAGAAAGATCCTTCTTCACTTGTCCTGATCTCATCAAACATCTGCAGGTGCCATTTCTCAGGAACACTCGTAGCTGTGACCTCCGTCTCTTCTTTATTCATGTTTTGTAAAGACTATAAATAGGAGAACTGGGCTGATGTTCTCACTGGAAATTTGCTGTGGTGTAAGAGGAATAAAACACTTTGGGCTGTGCTGTCATAGGAAAATAATCAACTTCAGGCTGGTAACAGTGAATCCTCTGCATGTCTGTGTACCGTATTGAGCTGGATTTCTTCTTGTCTTAAACCTGTCACTGTGTTTTCACAGTGTTATTGATACTGTATGGACAGAACACATGGACTGTCTTGTGGTTGAGTCCTGAAAGCAGGACAAGTCCATCCATCCATCCATCCATCCATCCATCCATTATCTGTAGCCGCTTATCCTGTCCTACAGGGTCACAGGCAAGCTGTTATCTTACTGAAAAAGTGAAAATAGTGAAAATACAGTTTCTTAAGGCAATAAAGATGAATTTTTCTTGACATCATAACTTTTTATTTACTGCAGTCCTGTGAGGAATGAGGGATCATTTTTGTTTAAGATTTTATAAGTGCATTCTGCTTCTTCTTCTTCTTCTTCTTCTTCTTCTTCTTCTTCTTCTTCTTCTTCTTCTTCTTCAATCCTCTTCTGTGACTCTAACTCATCAGTTCTCATGCTCCTTAACCCTTTCCATGTCAGAGTTTTCCTCTATGAGCCCTGTCACACTGCACTGCCTCCATCTAGTGACACAATATTTCTTTTCTGTTCCTTCTTCATTGTTCCTTTTTGCAGCCAGGGACCACTTTCAGTTCAAAAATAAAACCATTCACCCCCCTCCCCCCCATATCACTATAAATCTTAATTTTACAATTTAAATCACTATTATTGTCACACACCAAAGACAAAGATACAGAGCAGCAAGTAAATCTGGAACCCTGGAGTTTTGTGGAACTTATTTACCATCACTGAATAGAAATTGTTGAACAGTAGCGATCAGCTCTGAGTAAACTGGCACACTTGGGACTTAAACATCAACCAGTCTGTACTATAAGAACCATTTGATCTATTAAATGAAATGTGACACTTGTGTTCACTTTGATATCCAGTATATTATTGTGCCCTCGTCTTTGTGTCCTTTTGAGCCGCTCTGTCAGAGAAAGTCTGTTCCAGTATTGAAGAAATAATCTTGGGAAAACTCTTTTAACCCCCTGAGCAGGTGCAGTCAGACCCAGTCAAAACAACACCATCAGGACAAACTGTACAGATGTTCAACAACACATGAGAGTGTTGAAATTTTGCAAGCTTGTTCATGACCCCAAATGAGGCAAAGTTATGTGATTTTATTCATAAAAAGAGACTCGAAGCAGTATTTCAGACAAATCAAAAACATAAATGAGTCAAAACAACCCCCAACATAAGAGGAGGATTAAACTGCTGATTTTGTGTTGCCAGGTGCCTTGTAATGTTCTAGAATCTCAGCAGTGACTGTATCTATAGGTGGACACTATGACAGGTCTTCAAAAGTAAATCCGTGTCTCTAAGGCCCTCTAGTGGCTGGCTGCAGTACAGTTTAAACCCCACCCAACCCCATATTGTGTATTTGTAGCTGACTGAGGTTCCGTGCTTTATGTTGATCTGGCAACCAGTGCATTGTGTCAGAAGAGTTTCAACACCACGGACAGCGACACACTTTCACTTCTCACTGCTCTTCTCTCTGATCTCAAACTCACACATTTCTGCTCTCTCTCTCTCTCTCTCTCTCTCTCTCTCTCTCTCTCTCTCATACTGTCACCACACACTTTTTACACTTTTCCCTTCACTTCACTCTAAACACCAGCTACTGGTGAGTATCAGCGTGGAGCAAAACATTATAATATTTTAATATTTTAGGATCAAGAACTAATACACAAAACACAAAGGCTCAGATGTACGGGGTGGGGGTGGGGGGGGTCATCAGATCATTTTAAACAAAGGTCAAGAAATGAAGTGATTAAATTAACTGAAAAAACCTCCACTGACAACACAGTGTGTATGTTGGGTGGATATTTACGTTAATTATGTGAATGGCATTTAGCACAGGCTCTTATCCACAGTGACATACAACATACCCAGAGCAGCCTGGGGGGCAGTTGGGGGTTAGATGCCTTGCTCAAGGGCAATTCAACCGTTCCTGCTGGTCCAGGGAATCGAACCAGTGACCTTTTGGTCTCAAAGCTGCTTCACAGGGTGATGGAAATCTGAAGATGGTTATATCAAATGGTATCCTTCAGCAAAGCAAAGCTAAGGCAGGCTGTTATTTATTTATTTTCTATATTTGCAGCCTCCTTCATCCTCATTTTGTTGATCTTTATTTTCATACAATCAAGAAAAAGTGCAGCATTCTAGTCTTCAATACACAAAATTACTCAGTTTCACACAAAGTTCTTTATTTACTAAGAAATATTTTTGAATGTACAACCATATCACTGATCATGATTTTCTGTTATACCCCCATAGCACACTGGCTAACATGCTAACTAACAGACATTAGTAGTTAGTCGCTAAAATTCAGTGATGAAGGTTTTATGCTTTGTCCTGATCCTCTGTACTGTAACTGCAACAGACACATAAAGTGTATAACAGTCTTTTCTTCTCTTCACACTTCTGTAGCCCTGCAGAGACCTCGACCTCAATTACATTTAGTTTTTAATCATCACCTTGTAATGTTCCATCATGTTAATATCGATTTCCAATCAGGCTAAAGATTAAAAGTATGAGAGGAATGAAGATTAGACACGCTCCGATATTTATGACCTAAGAAAGAGGAGAGTAAATCACGTCAGTGTACACATTATCATGAGCTCGTTCTCTCTTCCCTCGTGTTTTACTGAAGTGTGAGGCAGCAAAGTTCAGCTCTACAGCATCACGACTCTGTGGGAATGAAATATGAAATGATTACTTGATGGAAATATGAGCACATTGTAACAGTTAGACTGTTTGAGCGGGATTAGATTTCCAAAAAATGTAATGTGGACAAGATGAAGTCAAGACACAGCTTTCATCTGAATCTGTTACAAGGTTTAGGTAAGTTCATAATAATAATAATAATAATAATAATAATAATAATAATAATAATAATAAGTATAAACTCAGCATTAGTGACCTGATTTGGTGTTTTCTTGACCACAGAGTCTTGAGATCTCCCTATAAAAAAAATATGTATATATATGTTTATGTTGAGATCCAGATTTAATATACAGTATATTGCTGTTTAATGAGGACTCACAATACTACTATTACTACTACTACTACTACTACTACGAATAATAATAATAATAATAATGATAATAATAATAATATAGTTCAACTTATATCATGCCTTTCTCACAGCCAAGGTTGCTTTACAGTTACAAAAAAAAAAAAAAAAAAAAACTGTCCACCAAAGAGGCTCAGGATGTAATTCCAGTGGTGTAGCTACCCACAGTCCCACCAAAAGGTGTATGAGGGTATGTCCCACACCGCCTGCACGGCCGCCACGACACCGCCGGGCAATATCACTCTGAACACCACGCCATGGATCTACAAAGTGATCACAAAAGCACTGCCACACAGAGCGCTGGTGTGTCCCAAACAACCTGCACAGCCACCGCGACGCCACCGAACAACATCACTCAGAACACCGTGCCAAACACAGAAGCACCGCCACACAGAGCACTGGATAACCCTGATGTAAAAAGAGCAACGAGCTCACTGCAGTCCATAGTGAGCAGCACAGGCATCACCCACAGTGCACCAAGGCCTGAAGGAAACCGACACCCAAAACTGGGTCTGGAGCTACACCACAACCGGCGGGCAAAACATTCAAACAAAGAACAAACATCAAACTGTAGAAACACAAAAAGAGAAACAAAGGGGGGAAAAATAAAAAGCTCCGGTGAGAAGCGGCAGCCAAAATGCGCACCGCATCGTCTCAACTGGAAACAGAAATGGAGTAAATGTGCAGCAGTTTGGGGAAAAAAAAACAAACCACTGGATGTGACTGAGGCTGAATTCTGGAGAAAAAATGATGTAAAATCAGGTTTTGAGAATTGGGTTGGGGGTTGTTTTTTCTCCCTGTACATACGTTAACACCTCATTTTACCTAAAATTATGTAGAAATGTTTAAAAAATTAACTTTCTGTCTTTGTGCAAAGATCATGTTGGATAGAACAGGATCCATTTTAATAAACACGATGAATAAAGATACATCGTTCTCATGTTCATGCTTATTACTTTGATATTTTATTTGTAAAATTAAATGGAAATTAAATCAATATATCCAGAAGCTGTGGCTTTTAGACAATGTTTTTGTGTTTCAGTGGAACTGGACTGAAATTGTAAAATGTAAATTCTTCTTTTTTTGGCTTTTTTTTTGGCAGAAAACAGATTTTTAGCAATTTATTGTTGCAAAGCAAATAAATAGCAATAACAATTGTTTATATTGCAGAATATTTCAATCCACAACCTTACTGAAGACTCACCACAGCAATATTCACAGTTTCTCCCTTTACAGCTGAAAACAAGAACAAAGATCAGAGACACACACACTCCCAAAGCTACAGCGAGAAAGATCACTGCAGCAGGATCCCAGGATTTTTCTGTAAACAAACAAACAAACAAACAAACAAACAAACAAACAAACAAACATAATAATAAAACACTATTTGACATTTTATGTCGATATAAAATAGAGATTTTGTCCTGTGGTTATAACGATCGTCATTGTACTGATTGATGGTAATCAAAATATCGACATTAAACACAAATTAAAGAAAACGTTACGATGGAAATATTATTATATGCATTCTCTGAGAAAGTAAATGTGATCTTACACTTCTTACCCAACTGTACTTGAGTCCCGTTCCCAAAAATGATCTTCCCACACACGGCCACAGCGCAGTAGTAAGTTTCAGTATCATTGATGCTGAGGATGTTCTTGGAGAAGTCGTACACACAGGTGTGTGTAGAAGAGCCGCTCTCACACTGACGGCTGCTGTTGTGATGAGTGTAAATGATTTGAGGATGGGATTGTGGTGAAGCAGCTCTGAACCAGAGCACTTGGTGTTCTGCTGCTCTGCTCTCAGAGAGAACCGAGCACTGCAGAGTCACTGACGCTCCTGCAGGAACCGAGTCCAACACGCCGCTCTGGTTCACTGACACTTTTACATCTCCATCACCTGTTCAGTGTGATAGAGACAGGGTGAGATCTCAGGTATTTTCATCTACATTTACCTGTAAACTGCTTTTCAAACATGTTCTCAAACTGATATTTCAAAAAGAGAAGAAGAATCATGACACCAGAATCGCTCGACTAACAAACAGTGTCGATGTGATAAAGTCAGTCGTAAGGAAGGAAAGTTTGCTTGTATTGCGCTTTTAACAGAGAAATGTCACAAAGTGCTTAACAAGAGCCATTTCACAGCATACAAATGGAAAAAGAGAAACGGAGATGATGAAGTTACCACCAGAGCCATGTATTTAAAAGACTTACAAAACTAAAAATACACAATTAATCCATAAACCACATCAGAATCAGAACCAGAAGCACTTTATTGCCAGGTATGTTACACACACAAGGAATTTGACTCCGGTTCGACTTAGCTTTCATAGTACAGACAGATAAAGTATAGAAAGAAAAACACACACACACACACACACACAGAGTCTCACTGCAGTGAACTCCAGGGAGAGAATTGCGTTTCTACAGCGACGGCCTTGAGGCAGTGCTGGCTAGGGAGCCAAGATAAGATTGGAATTTGTTTAGACTTAAGATGGGTAGACGTGTCCTTTTTCGCTTAACCCACTTGTCCATTCTGGCCACCAAAACGATCCATTTCTCTTTGCAAAGCCATCAACTTCTCCATGATGTTATCCATGTTGCGATTCAAGTTCTGAATAGCTACAGTCTGAGTGCTAACGGCTTTGCCCACCGCTTCGATCATATCGGGCAGCTTTGTGGGGCTTTGAACAGGGCTTTTTTTCAGCTGGACAGATAATTGATCTGCTGACTGATGAACGGATTTCTCGAAGCAAAATGACTGTATTTGGTGAAAGTACAAAAAGAAAAGAAAAAAACAAAAAAGCTGATAATATTTTTATATTTGTTCACAATACATACATAATAATACATATTAAATACATTTGACCGTAATCATGATATTTTTATTCACTGTCGCTAAACGTTCTTTATCCCCTTCAGACCTGATTTTTTTCTACTGAGCAAGAAAATGTTTCCACAGCTGATTTTTACTTTTCTTCAATGTGGAAATGAAGTCAGAATATTTATTTTTTGCCAACTCATATTTTTATTCGGCGGCACGGTGGTGTAGTGGATAGCGCTGTCGCCTCACAGCAAGAAGGTCCGGGTTCGAGCCCCGTGGCCGGCGAGGGCCTTTCTGTGCGGAGTTTGCATGTTCTCCCCGTGTCCGCGTGGGTTTCCTCCGGGTGCTCCGGTTTCCCCCACAGTCCAAAGACATGCAGGTTAGGTTAACTGGTGACTCTAAATTGACCGTAGGTGTGAATGTGAGTGTGAATGGTTGTCTGTGTCTATGTGTCAGCCCTGTGATGACCTGGCGACTTGTCCAGGGTGTACCCCGCCTTTCGCCCGTAGTCAGTTGGGATAGGCTCCAGCTTGCCTGCGACCCTGTACAAGGATAAAGCGGCTAGAGATAATGAGATGAGATTATATTATATTATATTATATTATATTATATTATATTATATTATATTATATTATATTATATTATATTATTGAAACAATATCGGTTTTGTACAAAGCACAGCTGAATGTTGCATTCATCACCAAAGACTTATTTTTTGCTTATATATATATATATATATATATATATATATATATATATATATATATATATATATATATATATATACTGTAGAGCCTCTTGCATCTGGTAGCTTCTTTCTTGTCATCATAATTTGGCATGTGGTCCACCATGTTGAACTGTACTTCAGGTCGGAGCCTTATATCCTGATCGTGTTTGGGTTGATGGACGTGAACTGGCTCAGGAGACGTGCTGGACCTTCCACGTTTCACCCCCACTGGTTTTTCCACTCTCACAAGACATTCATTTAGAAATGAAGGAGATCCAGGATGGTAGTGAAAGGCCTACAATGCTATTTAATCTCTCTCTTCCTGGTAACTGTTAGATCCTCATGCTCCTCTGTCCCTACACTGTCTTCTACCTCAACTGCAGCTGCTAGCTCAAATTCTTCTGGCATTCAATGACAGTGAAACCTCTCCATTGTCATTGTCCCTCTCTGAAACCACACTGAAAAAAGTGAAACAAAGCTGTTCATTTAATGTATTTGTTTTCATTCCAGTGAATAAAAAAAATAGTTTGCTCCCATATTCAAAAGTTGTTTAAATGAATTTAAAATATTCAGGTTTAACAAAGATTATTTATAAATTTGATTTGTTAAGACCCTGAGTTCATTTATAATCTGCGAGTGTCTGGTCTGTCACAGCTGCGTTACACCCGGGCACTGTAGCATTGCTGCCCACTGCACTGGGTGTGTGTGTGTGCTCACTGCTCACTTGTGTGTGCATGTTTGTGTGTTCACTGCTTCAGATGGGTTAAATGCAGAGGAGGAATTTCACTGTGCTTAAGTCTGTACTTGAGTGGACGTGTAATAAATCAAGGCTTCTACTTGTCTTCTAATAATAATAAAATTTTACCCAACTCACAAACTGAAATGATGGATAAATGTGAGATCGATAGAATGATATTTTTTTATCTGAGTTCATATTTTTACACTGAATGTCCAAAGAGTTTGTTACCTCGTCCATGACGAGTAGGCGGGGCGAAGTATTGTAATCAGTGTGGTTTGTTTGTTAACAATCTAGCGTTGAGACTGTTGCACCGATTGACTTCAAATTTTCAGGGTAGGTGGGCAATGGGGCGTAGATTACCTCATTAAATTTTGGGGTAATCGAGTCAAAGTCACGGGAAAGGTCAACCTTTTGGTCAAAATAACATTTTCCATTATAACTCAAAAATGGTTGCTGATTGACAGATGTTTACTATTATGAGCAGAGAGGAACTCCCATATGGCCTTTCATTTGGCACCATGATCATTGACCTTGAGTGACCCTGAAAAGTCAAACTAAAGGTCATGGTTTTTCAAAGGGCGATAACTTGAAAATGGTTCATGATAGCGAGATGTTTACCATTATCAACATATAAGAAGTTCCATATGGGCTTCCAGTTGCCATCATGATCTTTGACCTTGAGTGACCTTGAAAGTTCAAACTCAAGGTTTACAAAGGGCTATAACTTTAACCTGGTTCATGATAGCCAGATGTGTACTGAAAAGCGCCCTCCTGCCACTGCCTTACTGGTGATGGACCCAGAGCTGGAACCCAGGCAGGTGCTACCACTCCTCTGGATCAGAGCCGACCTGGGAGCAATGGTGATTCAGGAATAACTCCATTTTCCCCAATAGTCAAGTCCTCCTGGACCTGAGACTCACCACTGGTTGCAGTTTAAAGTCATACCCAGGACTATTAGGAACAGTTACACTGACAGTGACCCCTGTGCCCTTTTGGAGGACAGAGAACATAAATTATGAGGGGGAAAGTTGGGTTCTGTATTCATATTTTCATATAAGCCATTGTTAAAGAATAACTGTCTAATCAATCAAAAACACATTACCAGTGTTCAAGACCCATCCCTCTAACATGAGCTTTTATTGTTTTTTAAATTTGTTGTGTCTCTTATTTATGAAATCGACTATTTTACAATAATAAATGCCCCCCGGAAATGCTGAAATTCAAATGCGAGACACCCTTCTTTGGCCCAGATAACCGTTACTATTGAGGGAAGCTTTTATTCAGATTAAAATAGCAGTTATAGTGAGATGTGAGTGTAGGCTCACGTGAGAATTCATGTGAACCACATTTTCCATTCTATTCTTTTTGATATCTCTGCTGACCACCAAAACACCAAGAGAGAAAAATGTGGGGGGGAAGTAGGTAGACAAGAATATCATATGCTTGCTTAATATCTCACTTTTTTTCTTTCTAGGGCCAATGTCGTCACATTCTGGGATGTGCTCAGTACGGCCCGCCTATAGTATAAATATAAATTCAAACTGCGCTTGAAGCACATTCACACTCTGTCCTTAAACGAGATACAAACTCTGTGTAATTTTTAAGAACTGAAAAATGACTAGTTTCTGGATTTTAGTTTTGATCACCGGCATCATGTGTAAGTAATACGAACAATTTTCATCATGTAAACATATTCATATACTGTACTGTAGTTATTCATCTGTTTGACTGCAAACTTGGATCAAACAAAACTCACTAAAGTAAAAACAAATTGTTCAATAATAATAATAATAATAATAATAATAATAATAATTTGGACCCAGTGTTTTGATGAATATTTAAAGGAATTATTCTAAGAAGTTAAATTACGAGCCTTATGTTAAATTGTTGGATTTGGTTTTGAAAAATAAATCTCTTTGGGGTCTGTGTAATTTATTATAAAGTTAAACAGATCCCTGTTTGAAAAAAAAAAATAAAAACTTTGAGAAGCTCAGCATTAAGGCGATTTTTAATGTATTATAAAATCTGAATTACATTCTTTACCAAATTAATTTTTGTTTTTGTAGATCCAGTCCAGTCTGGTAGACGCTGGGTTACTGCACAATCCTCAGTGCCACCAGTTTATCAGTCTGATAAAGAGCTCAGTGTGGATATCAGAGCCTCGGCGAGTCTGCAGTGTTGTATTTTTGGAATAAAAGATGGAGAAATGATCTTTTTTAAGCAACAAAACAGAAAACAGACTCGGATAGTCGTCAGATTCTTTAAAGCTTCTGGAGAAAAGTTTTACAATGAATTCCAAAATCCTCGTTTCCAGATTAAACAACATGCAAACTGCTTCAATCTGACCATTTTAAACACCACGCTGTCTGATGAAGCCGTGTACTACTGTGCACTGACGAGACCCGACCCTGTGTTTGCAGAAGGAACTGATTTAAAATTTAAAGGTAGGATTTCTACTGAAATGAATAATGTGCTGGTTAAATGTAGAAACGTTTCATTTGTCATTACTGTTGTGAAGGAGTGAAATGTTCACTGTGTTTGGTAACTTTAACAACACGGCATTCAGGGTTTATTTTTAGTCCGTGATTCATGATAAATGTTTACAGGTCAGAGTTTTACCACTGAATCAGAAACATCGAAACCAGCTCTGTGTGATCACAACACGAACATGAACACACAAGAGAAAACAGGTCAGATGTTGTATAATTATGTTTTAATGCATTAATCTGAAAATCATAATGAATGATTTGTCTAAATTATGATTTTTTTAGATGGTATTTTTTGGACTAATGTAATTTTCATTGTGTTTGATGCCCATTCAGAAGTGACCAGATCTCTCCACTCCTCAGTGCTCGGTTTGGGAACGGCTTTGGGTTTGTGTGCACTTCTGATTTTCTGTCTCATTTATTTCATACTGAGGAGAAGAAAATGGGATAAAAGTAAGTGATTCTGTGATCAGATAATGATGACTTCAGTTCACTTCTGTCACTAATCGGCTTTTGTTCCATATTAATAGTGAAGGCTTCAACAGAAGGTTCAGCAGGAACGAGGGAGGTGAGTCTGTAGATTACAGGTGATATAGTATTTATATACTCTTTTGTAATTCTGGTTAAATGTCGATGTGTCCTTTAGTTCTGGAGAAATCTCACCTCCAATCACATTTCCTGACTCATTCATCCTCTTTATATGCTGCTACATTCATTCAGTGCTAATTATAATGGTTTAGATTTAAGATTCACTCACATTATACAAACCAATGACACGCTGTATCCCATCTGTAACTCTGAACTATTTATTTATTTATTTATTTATCTTTCCCAGGACTCTCATGTCGACTCCTGGACTTACGCAGCTTTACAGTTTCCCAAGAAGGGAAGTGGAGTTTGTTTCTCAGACAAGTTGGTGTACTCTGAAGTGATGTATATGAAACTGTAATATATTATACAACTGCCTCTTCATCTCTTCTTCTTCTTCTTCTTCTTCTTCTTCCCTCAAAGTGATTATTAACAATCAGTTACATAAAAACCACAAATCTGTACATGACTTTAATCACTTCACACATGTAATAAATGTGATACACTCATGTTGTGTTTTGTACAGATTTTTTTGTTGCCTGGTTTTCACGTCTGTATTTTGCAGAAGGCACACAAGTCTGGAAATAAATAAATAAGTAAATAAATGCACGGTGCTGTAGTGTTTAGCGCTGTCACCTCACAGCAAGAAGGTTCTGGGTTCGAGCCCAGTGGCCGATGGGGTCCTTTCTGTGTGGAGTTTGCATGTTCTCCCTGTGTCTGTGTGGGTTTCCTCCGAGTGCTCCGGTTTCCCCCACAGTCCAAAGACATGTGATGAGGTTAACATGGGGCAGCCAGGGCCTGAGGTTGGGCTGAAGTGTCCTTGAGCAAAGCACCGAACCCCCAACTGTTCCCCGGGCGCTGTAGCATCGCTGCTCACTGCTCTGAGTGTGTGTGTGTGCTCACTGCTCACTTGTGTGTGTGTGTGTGTGTGTGTGTGTGTGTGTTCACTGCTTCAGATGGGTTAAATGTAGAGGAGGAATTTCACTGTGCTTAAGTCTGTGCTTGAGTGTACGTGCGATAAATAAAGGCTTCTTCTTGTCTTCTAATAATAATAAAATTTCACACAACTCACAAACTGAAATGATGGATAAATATGAGATAGATAGAAGTATATTTTTTGATATAGGTTCATATCTTTTACAGTGAATATCCAAAGAGTTTTTTTTTTGTTCGTTTGTTTGTTGTGTCGAGTACTTTTGCCCTCTCTTGTTGAAGTTCAGTGACATTATTACGGCCATAGAACACCTTTTACAGTCAACTGAAAATTGTATGCATTACACATTTATTACTGACCGAAGTCTTTACCTCAGAAGGGAATAAAATTATCTCCATCCATCCATTATCTGTAGCCGCTTATCCTGTACCGGACTGTGGGCGAGCTGGAGCCTATCCCAGCTGACTATGGGCGAAAGGCGGGGTACACCCTGGACAAGTCGCCAGGTCATCACAGGGCTGACACATAGACACAGACAACCATTCACACTCACATTCACACCTACGGTCAATTTAGAGTCACCAGTTAACCGAACCTGCATGTCTTTGGACTGTGGGGGAAACCGGAGCACCCGGAGGAAACCCATGCGGACACGGGGAGAACATGCAAACTCCGCACAGAAAGGCCTCCGGTGGCAAATGGGCTCGAGCCCAGAAACTTCTTGCTGTGAGGCGACAGTGCTAACCACTACACCACCGTGCCGCTCCCAACACAACACAATACAATGTCAGTATTTTGTGCACCTGAACAGATTGAATAAATAAATAAATAAATAAATAAATAAGCAGGTGGTCAGTGTTGTTGATCAGACCTTGAGGTTACATTTGTGCTTCATATCTCAGTAGAACACAACACTGACACTCCCATGTTCCAGGATGGTCACTATAGTGTGTATCGGGTCAAATCTGTCACGAGTTCATTCACTTTTACAGCATTTACATTTACTGATTTGGAATTTTGTTCATACAAGTTAAATTAAGAAGGCGACTAAAATAAACAATAAGGCATTAGTGTAGGCGCACGAGAGTGTACGAGTAAACCACATTTTCCATTCTGTCAGAACGTCTTTATCAAGACCTCACTGTGCAACACCAAAACACAAATATGGAACAATGTGGGGTCGATGTAGGCAGATCAGAATATCATGTGCTCTCTGATCATGTCTTTTTTTTATGACACCCAATCACGTCATATTCTGGGGCGTGTTCAATACAGAGCGCCTGGAGTATAAATATAAATCCAAACCCTGCTTCAAGTGCATTCATATTCTGTTCATAAATGAGATACAAACACTGTAGATGTACGAAGAAATGAAAAATGACTTGTTTGTGGATTTTAATTTTGATCTTCAGCACCATGTGTAAGTAATATGAGTCAATTATTCACATCTAGTTTCATAGATTTAAAAAAAATAAAGTCGATTGAGCTGATTACTCTCAAACACTTTGTGAAGCTGTTTATGTTGAAAGATCTCCTGATGTGATTTTTAATAACAGTTTATATAGATTGGTTTAAGAAATGTATTCATTACTTAATTAATGTGTTTTTTTTTCTAGATCCACTCCAACCTGGTAGACGCTGGGTTGCTGCACAATCCCTCACAGAGTCAGGAGTTTATCAGCCTGATAAAGAGCTCAGTGTGGATATCGGAGACTCGGCGACTCTGCAGTGTTGTATTTCTGAAAATGTATATGGGATAATCGCCTGGTTTAAGCAACCGAACAGACAAAAACCTCAGATTATAGTCACGGTGTATAAAAGTGGGGGAGAAACATTTTACAATGAATCCCAAAAGTCACGTTTCCAAATAGAAAGATCTTCAAACTGCTTAAATATTACATTTTTAAACACCTTTCAGTCTGATGAAGCCATGTACTACTGTGCACTGACGAGACCCAACCTTGTGTTTGGAGATGGAACTCATTTAAAAATTAAAGGTAGGATTTCCACTAAACTTTCTTAAACTCCTGCTTTAATGTCGTGATATTTTTCCTTATTATCATTAACATGTTCAGCCTGGAAGACAAATAATACTGAAGTAGTGAAATGTTCACTTTGTTTTCTTCTTCAACTACACTGAGTTACAGACTTTTAGTCAGTGAATGATGATAAATGTTTCCAGGTGAACATGTTACTATTGAATCAGAAACATCTAAACCAGCTCTGGGTGATAATTCAGTGGGCTGTGAACCAACACTGCATGGAAACAGCACTAACATGAACACACAAGAGAAAACAGGTCAGATGCCTGATAATTCACTATTAATTAATCATCCTTAATTCATAATATAGTGAAATAACATTCTCAGAAGTGACCAGATCTCTCCACTCCTCAGTGCTCGGTTTGGGAACGGCTTTGGGTTTGTGTGCACTTCTGATTTTCTGTCTCATTTATTTCATACTGAGGAGAAGAAAATGGGATAAAAGTAAGTGATTCTGTGATCAGATAAAAATTCCAGTGACTTTTATTCCTATCAAAGACACTAATGTGTGTTTCTGTATTAATAGTAAACGCTTCTGTCGAAAATTTTCCAGGAATGAATCAGGTACGTGTGCAATAAAAATAGCACTGGTTTTTATTCTATTATATACTCTATATTTTAATCATGTTTTTTAATGTAGATATCACTATGTCTCCTTTATTTACTCATTAGTCTACATGTGAAATGTTGCTCCATTCAGATATTTTTCCTGATAATGTTCTCGATGTCATTTATACAGTCAGTTTGATCAGATTTCACAACAATCCCCAGCTTTTATGTTTAATGTTGATGAACATTAACTGTGTAGTGAGTGTGTATCGTGCAGTTCCACAGATTGTCTGGTTTTTACTGTGAGCTGAAATTCTTATTTTGTTTTTGCTTTATTATTAACATTTTTAAAGGAATCTGAAGCTGAAACACTGAATTATGCAGCTGTGCATTTCTCTAAGAGGAAACCCAAAGCTGAAACAAAGAAATCTGGTTCATCAGATGAGTGTGTGTACGCTGATGTGAAGAAAACTGCACGCTGTAACATAAATGATTCATAATAAATGGAGAAACACACGGCAGAAGCAGTGAAAATGTTTTAGAAGGTTAAATATCTCGACTGTGTGTTAATTTATTTCATATTTTTCATGACAAGCTTTTAATCACTCAAAGATTATTAAACTATTGTTAAATATTTTTGCTCGTTTCAGCTGGACAGATAATTGATCTGCTGACTGATGAACGGATTTCTAGAAGCAAAATGACTGTATTTGGTGAAAGTACAAAAAGAAAAGAAAAAACAACATCAGCAACAACAAAAGCTGATAATATTTAACTTTGTTCACAATAATTGCATAATAATACATATTAAATAAATTTGCCCGTAATCATGATATTTTTATTCACTGTTGCTAAACGTTCTTTATCCCCTTCAGACTTTATTTTTTTCTACTGAGCAAGAAAATGTTTCCACAGCTGATTTTACTTTTCTTCAATGTAGAAATGAAGTCCGAATATTTATTTTTTGCCAACTCATATTTTTATTCTTTTTTTTCTTGTCCATTACAATGGACACCAGGACTAAATGAACATAAAATATCAAGAAACCTTCAGAACAAATTGGCGTATTATTTAAGGAACATTTAATATTATTTTCATTTATAATTATTAATAATTATTTAAATAATATTTTACATTATTATATTATATTATATTATATTATATTATATTATATTATATTATATTATATTATATTATATTATATTATATTATATTATATTATTTATGCATTGAAACAATTTTGGTTTTGTACAAAGCACAGCTGAATGTTGCATTCGTCACCAATCTCTTCCTTCCTGGTAACTGTTAGATCCTCATGCTCCTCTGTCCCTACACTGTCTTCTACCTCAACCTCAGCTGCTACCTCAAATTCTTTTGCCATTCAATGACAGTGAAACCTCTCCATTGTCATTGTCCCTCTCTGAAACCAATAAAACATCATCTTTTACTCACTTTACTCCCTTACTCCTGGTCTCATCTGCCTCATTTCCTGAATCCAAGCAGTCAAGATCGGACAGTTCTCCATTTATCAGAAGTTCAAGAAAGTTTGTGATTTTATACTCTAAAAGTGCATCACTATAAAAAAAAAAATACTTTGATGATGATTAATATATTGTCAAGCTACATTTTAGCTCTGAAAAGCTTCCAGAAATTCACAGCCTGGTATACGAACACTAAATCATCAAGCTCCTGCTGTTGTCTTTCAGCACCTGAAGTCCATTGTGATGGACATTAAACTTAAATCCTGTGCTTTAGAGCTTTGAAATATATTCAATTTAACTTTAAATACAATCACTTGATAAGATTAAGATTATATTTAGGGCAAATATATTACACTACCATAGACATAAATTAATATTGAAAGGTGAGAAAGGTGCTTGGCTCCTCCTCCTGTCCACATGGTGAGCCATGCTTGTCTTGTGTGATGGCTGAAACTTTCTGAGAGCAAGTTACAGGTCATAACTTCATTGTGATTGGATAATCAGGAACCAATGAGTGACCAAGCATTGTTACCCCGCCCACGACGGAGTAGGCGGAGTGAGGTATTGTAATCAGTGCGGTTTGTTTGTGTGTTTGTCTGTTAGCTATCTAGTGTTCAGACGGTTGCATGGACTGACTTCAAATTTTCAGAGTAGGTGGGCTATGATCCGTAGATTACCTGATTAAATTTTGGGGTTCATCAGGTCAAGGTGAAGGTCAAGGTCACTGGAAAGGTCAACCTTTTGTTCAAAATAACATTTTCCATTATAACTCCAAGACAGTTGCCGTTAGACAGATGTTTACTATTATGAGCATATAGGAACTCCCATATGGCTTTTCATTTGGCACCATGATCTTTGACCTTGAGTGACCCTGAAAGGTCAAACTCAAGCTCATGGATTTTCAGAGGGCTCCTACTGCTCCTTCTTATTTTTATTCTTGTTTTTATTCCTTCAAAATGCTTATTCACAAATCACTTAGATAAAAATGCAAATCTGTCTATGACTTTCATCACTTCCCACATTTATTAAATGTGATACACTCCTGTTGTGATGTGTACAGAAGTTTTTGTTGTCTGTTTTCTTTTTTAATTCTGTATTTTGCAGAAGGCACACAAGTCTGGAAATAAATAAATAAATAAATGCACGATGGTGTAGTGATTGGCACTGTCACGTCACAGCAAGAATGTTCTTGGTTCGATCCCAGTGGCCGGCAGTGTATATTTTATGGTGTTATCTGTCTGACTCTGAGTTTTGCTCAAGACAAAATAAATGTATTCACAATTTAATTGAAAATGTAACACAAATCTTCAACATTATTGGAAAATTTCTGAGTTTAAACAAAAGTTATGTTCCATTACTGGCGCGTTTATAAAAATGATGTGTGTTTGCCTTAAATCGAAGTCAAGGACTGTGACTGAGTCCATTCCCTGGGGGCGGGGCTTGTTTATTCATGCACCTCTGTGCTGCTTATGTTTCCGGGTTCGAGTGAAATTACACTGAAAATCAGGTGCTGTGAATGTGGTGCCCAGAAATACCAACGTAGTTTTTCTTTATCACTGAGTGTTGAGTAAAACCTCTTCAAACACATTTTACATGAAGAAAAGTGAAGTGAAGCATCAAACAAGCAAGATGGATCCTTCCTGAAAATGATTCATAATCATTTGTTGTAGAATCCATCCATCCTTCCATCCATCCATCTTCTGCAGCTTATCCGGGTCCAGGTCGCAGGGGTAGCAGCCTAAACAGAGCAATCCAGACTTCCCTCTCCCCAGCCACCTCCACCAGCTCTTCCGGGGGGAATACCGAGGCATTCCCAGGCCAGCTGAGAAATGTAATCTCTCCAGCATGTCCTGGGTCTGCCCTGAGGTCTCCTCCTGATGGAGCATGCCCAGAAAATCTCCCTTGGGAGATGTCCAGGGGGCATCCTAACAAGGTGCCCGAACACCTCAACTGACTCCTTTTGATGTGGAGCAGCGATTCTACTCTGAGTCTCTCCTGAATGACCAAGCTTCTCACCCTGTCTCTAAGGGACAGCCCAGCCACCCTGTGGAGAAAACTCATTTCAACCGCTTGTATCCGCAATTTCATTCTTTTGGTCACTACCCATAGCTTGTGACCATAGGTGAGAGTGGGAACATAGATGGACCAGTAAATTGAGAGCTTTGCCTTTTGGCTCAGCTCTCTCTTTACTACCACAGACTGGTTTAGTGTCTGCATCACTGCTGATGCTGCCCCGATCCATCTGTCCAACTCCCGCTCCCCCTTACCCTCACTCGTGAACAAAACCCCGAGATACTTAAACTCCTCCACCTTAGGTAGTAACTCCCCCCTTATTGTAGAGTCCAGGATATTAATTTGTTGTGTCCTTGTTGATTTCTTACAAAATGTCTAAAGGTATAAAATGAGCATTTTCAATGGTGCTGGTTTTCCAACACCTCTTGTAAAGAAGCCGAGTGGTGAATCTGCTTGTGGCAGCTGGGGCGTGGCCAAGCAGCAGTCTGTGAATGGAGGGCGGGGTCAGGGAAGGTAAGTGGCTAGGTCATTACACCTGATGTCAATTTGTGTGTGTGTGTGTGTGTGTGTGTGTGTGTGTGTGTGTGTGTGTGTTGCAGGGATGGAGTATAAAGGGAGGGGAGAGGAGAGAAGAGGAATTCACTCCCCAACCACAACAAATGTGTGCGTGAGTGAGTGAAAGAAAGAAAGAAAGCTGAAAAGCTCAATAAAGTGCGTGTGTGTGAACACGAACTCTCGTCTGCCGTGCTTCTGTGCTCCACCCACATCGTGGATTACTACAGTGGTGCCGGAACCCGGGATGCACAGAAGGGAACCACCTCATGGAGTCCTCCCCGTTCAAAGAGCTCATCCTTGCCCTCGCTACCACCCAGCAGAACCAGGATCAAGAGCTGATCACCCTCCGGAAGGAGCAGCAGCAGCCCTTCGAAGCCTTGATGCTGGCCCAGCAGGAAGATCGCCAGGCGTTCCGGCACTGGCTCACGTCAGCAGGGCTGCTGGTCACCGCTGCCGCCACCCTCACGAAGATGGGACCGCAGGATGATCCGGAAGCGTTCCTCGCTCTCTTTAAGCAAGCAGCCGAGGCGTGGGGGTGGCCGCTGGAGCAGCGCGTGGCGCGCCTCCTCCTGCTCCTGACTGGTGAGGCACAGCTCACAGCGCAGCAGCTCCCTGCTGACAGCTGGCTGGTCTATGTGGACCTGAGGAAAGCCATCCTGCAGTGGCTCGGCCGCTCCCCGGAGCAACAACGTCAGCGCTTCCGGACACTGACACTGGAGGAGGTCAGCTGGCCGTTTGCATTTGGCCAGCAACTCCGGGACGCCTGCCGGTGGTGGCTGAGGGCGGAAGACCACGACCCCGAGGAGATCATCGATCTGGTGGCACTGGAGCAGTTCATCTCTCAACTTCTGGAAGGAATGGTGGAATGGGTCCAGTGTCACCGCCCGGCATTGCTGGAACGAGCCATCGAGCTGGCAGAGGACCATTTGGAGGCGGCTCTGACGGCAGGTAGACGAGGCGTCTCCCCTCGATTCTCTTCTCTCTCTTCCCCCCCTGTCTCTTGTCCCCCTCCCCACCCTGTTCCCCTGCCATGGAGGTGGTGGCTGGCTCCTCCCCAGCTGGCCCATCGCACCCTTGGTGTCCTCCCATCTCCCTCTTCTGTCTGTGTTGTCTCCCCCTCAGGTGAGTGACACCCATAACACCAGTGCAGAGGGAAAGCCTGGGCCGGTGTGCTGGCACGGCAGGGAATCGGAGCATCTCCAGAGTCAGAGCCCTGCAAGGGAGGTGGGGGTTGTCTTCCGGATCCCCGACATGCCAGAAACTGCCCCCGATCGGGCCTGAATGCATCGCGTACAGGTGAGTATTCAAGGGGATACATATCACGCTTTGGTGGATTCCGGTTGCAATCCGACCTCAATTCACCAATGCCTGGTGCAAGGTGAGGCATTGGGGGGAGCACAAGCAGTGAAGGTGTTGTGTGTGCATGGGGATGTTCACAATTACCCTCTAGTGTTGATCCAGATTCTATTCCGGGGCCAAACGCATAAAATGAAGGCGGCGGTTAATCCTCGCCTTATCCACTCGTTGATCTTGGGTACTGATTGGCTGGGATTTAAAGAATTAATGGAGTATTTAACATGTAGTGGGTCCTGCCCTAGTAGGTCACGGGAAGATCCTGGTGTGGCATTGGCTGGAGAAGCTGTCACAGAGCCGTCTGCGTCAACACCGCGTCAGAGTGAGGAGCACCCCACTCCTCCTCCCTCTCTCGGGGAGTCCCTTGGGGATTTCCCGTTAGAGCTGTCACGAGACGAGACTCTGCGGCATGCATTTGACCAAGTGAGAGTAATCGATGGTCAAACTCTTCAGCCAAGCGCGGCATCAACCTTCCCCTATTTTGCCATTATTAAAGATAGATTGTACCGAGTGATGCAGGACACTCAAACTAAGGAACGAGTAACCCAGTTGTTAATACCAAAGAGCTATAGGGAACTCGTATTCCATGCGGCTCACTTTAATACCATGCCCGGACACTTGGGGCAATACAAAACACTAGCCCGAATAATGGCCCAGTTCTATTGGCCAGGAATTCACGGGGATGTCCCTTGGTGGTGCGTAGCGTGCCATGAATGCCAATTAGTAAATCCCGTGGCCACTCCAAAAGTGCCGTTGCACCCTCTTCCTCTAATCGAGATCCTGTTTGAGCGAATTGGGATGGCTCTCATCGGGCCATTAGATCAGTCAGCATGGGGATATCGCTTTATTTTAGTTCTAGTGGACTATGCAACGCGATATCCAGAGGCATTGCCTCTCCGCAATATCTCAGCACGCAGTATTGCGGAAGCGCTCTTCCGCATTATCTCCCGGGTCGGGATTCCGAAAGAAATCCTGACAGACCAAGGCACCTCGTTTATGTCATGAACACTGTGCGAGCTGTATGGGTTACTGGGGATTAAGTCCATCCGCACCAGTGTATATCACCCACAAACGGATGGATTAGTAGAGCGATTCAACCAGACACTCAAAAACATAATCCGGAAATTCGTTAGTGAAGATGCGCATAATTGGGATAAGTGGCTCGAACCCCTGTTGTTCGCAGTACGAGAGGTCCCGCAATCCTCCACAGGGATTTCTCCCTTTGAATTATTATATGGGCATAAGCCGTGTGGCATTCTGGATGTGCTGCAGGAAAATTGGGAGGAGGGATGTTAGAACCTGTGTCTGTCTCAGTTCAGATGCGTTGACGTAAGAGCGCTCTGGAGCAGGGTTAAAACAAACCACACGAGTTAAATCAATCTGGTTTATTCAAGCACTGCTCAACGATACACAGAAAGAGCAGGGTTTATATACATCAGAAGCTTGCGTGACAAGATAAGTAAGGGGCTCGGGGGCACAAGGTCAACTCGCCAGATAAGGAGTCGCTTTTATTATACATGAAAGAGCAGACCATACACCCCCTAGAACAGGAGGAACCAGGAATGTGGTTTCAGCGAAACTAGAAGGTACAGAGAAAATAAAAGAGTATGTTCTCGCGATTATGCACGTTTACCAGGGTGTGAAAGGGTCATAAAGCTCAGGACAGCTATGCACGAGAACACACACAATCTTACAATCCCCTCTTTTATACTTTGTTTACAGAGTATAACTACAGTTTAGACTCTAACGTATTGACAGACATAACAAGACTGATTAGTATGTTGTTTAGCAGTCCAATTGGCAAATCGCCAAAAAACGTTGTCCTCGTGGCTGGCTTGAGCGGGATTCCCTGCTCCAAGCGCTAAGACCAATACCAGAAGGAAAGTCATACTGGTCACTGACTTTGTTCTTTCTGTGTCCACAGGATGTAGATAGTTGAAGGTAGCCCAGGCTCACGTGTCTTCCAGATTCCTCAGTTCAGAAGTCTGCGGGACGCACCGACCATCCCCTCTTTGTAGATCAGCCGAAACCGGATCACTCCGGATGCTGGAAAGGGGATCCCTGAAAAGGCCGTCAGCTATTGTCACAGCAACTTTCTGAAACACAAAAACCTGTTAAGCATCAACAATATAGATTTCTATTACATTGGAGCCTTCTTTATTCGACTGGCATGAATCCACTGTGGAAAAAGGTCAGTTAGTACAGCCGTTCGAGTTACAGCGAGCACATCCGTGGGTTCACTGTAGGGCGGTTCCTCTAGAGGAGTGCCTAATTTAGCGAATTTCTTTACCAACACTTTATCCCCTACCTCAAAGGGGTGAGTGGGTGCCTCAGGAATGGGAGGCTTTTTGGAATTTAGTCTCGTCCAGTATTCATCAAGTACCCGCATGAGACCCACAGCGTACTCACTGAGATGTACATCAAGATCACTCGTTCCTATAGCCTGCATACCTCTGCGCCAGGGTGTAGGAAAAGGCCGGCCCATCACGAGCTCGTACGGAGACAGGTTGTCGAGGGCCACTTGAGCGGTCATTCGCATGTCAGCGAGGACTAAGGGTAAAATTTGTACCCAGTTTTTAGTGCCGGTTTCTTGCATTGCCTTGCGCAGCTTACCCTTGATTGTTCTATTTGCGCGCTCCACAATGCCGGAGGATTGTGGATGGTACGGGATGTGGAATCGCCAAAGGATTTTTAGGTCCTTACATAGTTCTTGTGTCACCTTAGAGGTGAACGGCGTACCTTTGTCAGAGTCTATCCCTACCGGGAGACCATAACGCGGAATGATTTCTTGCGTCAATTTGTTTACCGCCGTGCGAGCGTCTTCTTTCCCGCAAGGGAAAGCCTCCACCCATCGTGAAAATTTGTCGACCATGACCAAGAGATACTTAAAGGGGCCCTGTTTTGGCATGTGAGTAAAGTCAATCTGCCATTCCTGGAACGGCGTGTCAGGTATGGGAAGGTGCTGATGTACCGCGCCTGGTTTAGATGGATTATTCTGGGCGCACGTTAAACATCTGTCTAGAATGTGATGTACATCGGTGTGTATTTTGTCGATGCAAAATATTTTGGATAAATCCTCCACTACCCCCCTTCGTCCGCGGTGAGTGGGACCATGAAACTCGCGGACGAGGAAAGGAGTGCAATGTCTAGGCAAACAAAGGCGGCCCTGAGCATCGATCCGAACGCCGTCAGACGGCTGCGCGCCGCATGAGTCCCAGAAATGGTTGTCTGAGGCCGAAGCGGAGGCCTGGAGGGAGATCAAGTCAATGTCCGGAAGAACGGCACTAATCATGCGACTGGATGAGACCAGGGAGAGAGTAAGCGAAGGCGGAAAAACACCGGAGGCAGCCGCGGCTTTGGCAATGCGATCGGCGAGAGAGTTTCCCCTGATCTCAAAAGAGTCCCCAATACAATGAGCACGAGTCTTAACAATGGCTAAAGAGCGCGGGAGAAGACAGGCGGTGATTAAATCAGTAACAAGCGAAGAATGAGAAATGGGCTTACCGTCTGCAGTGGTGAACCCACGCGAAGCCCAAATCCGACCAAAGTCGTGAGCAACGCCGAAAGCGTAACGTGAATCAGTGTAGATAGTGACGTCTGTGTCCTGGGCAATAACACATGCACGGGTTAGAGCGTATAGTTCGGCAGCCTGAGCCGAGGAGAAAGGAAGAGAAAAAGCTTCAACAGTTTCATCAGGAAGGCGGCACACAGAATAACCACACACAAAGACGCCGTCAGAGGGGCGTGAACACGAGCCATCCACGAACAGCGAATCACCTGAAAGTAACGGGGTGGAGCGTAAGTCGGGGCGGATACTTGTCTCGAAAAGAATGCTAGAAATGCAGTCGTGTGTTTCAGAAGGAAGAAAATCATCCTGTGAATTGAGGAGGCGCTGAAGCGCGTGCGCGAGAGAATCAAAAGAGGAGGAGGGCTTAACAGTAAGGTTTTCGGTGGCCAAAAGAATAGACTCGTATCCAGAGCGACGCTGCGCAGATAAATGCTGGGTACTGAGGTTCTTTAAAACGTGCACTACATCATGTGAGGTGTGGAGAACGAGCGGGTGAGACAAAACCAGCCGTTCAGCGTCCGTGACCATGACAGCACATGCAGCCACCGCCCTGAGGCAAGCAGGGAGGCCCTGTGCCACAGAATCAAGAGTTTTAGAGAGGAACGCACAAGGCCGCATACCCCCCCCGTGCTCCTGCGCCAAAACCCCAGACGCAGTTCCCTGCTGGTTGCACACATATAAATGAAACGGCAAACGGTAATTCGGAAGTCCGAGAGCAGGGGCCGAGCATAAAGCCTGTTTCAAGGCCCTGAAGGCCGTCAGCATCTCATCAGACCACACCAGGGGCTGAGTCAAAGGGTCCGAGTGCAGAATTGCAGAGCGCAGACACTTGTCATAGGTGGAACAGTCAGGAATCCACTGGCGGCAGTAATTGATAAGTCCCAGAAAAGCCATGAGGGCGTGTTTGGTGGCAGGCACCTGAGTGTCTAGGATGACCTGCACACGCTCGGGGCTGAGCCTGCGGGAGCCCTGGGAGAGATCGTGACCCAGATATCGAACAGTGGGGAGGCAGAACTGAAGCTTAGTTCGTGAGACCTTGAAACCTTCTTGCGCCAGAAGAGAGAGGAGAGCGAGTGTGGCTTTAGCGCAAAGGTCCTCGTCCTCCGCCGTTACCAGAAGATCATCCGCGTATTGGAGCACGGAGGAGCCCGAGGGGAGGCACAAACCGGCCAAGGCGTCCCTCACTACGGCTGTAAAAACCGCGGGGGAATCGACATATCCTTGGGGTAACCTGGTCCATGTGTACTGCTTTCCCCTGTGCGTAAAAGCGAACAGGGGCTGCGTGTCGTGGCCCACAGGGACGCTGAAAAAGGCAGAACAGAGGTCAATCACAGAGAAAAACGCATGTTCACACGGAATCGAGGCCATAAGAGAGGGAACGTCTGGAACTAATGGGGCGACTGGGATAATTAACTCATTAATCTTACGCAAATCCTGGGTGAAACGCCACGTGCCGTTGGGCTTCTGCACCGGGTTCACTGGGGTGTTATAAGGGCTGACACAGGGAACAACCACACCTTGCTCTAGGAGAGAACACAGAACATCATCAATGCCAGACAGTTTAGCTGGGGAAAGGGGGTACTGTTTTACATATACTGGCGAAGAGTGTTTAATGACCGCCTCGTAAGGGGTACAGTTAACAAAGCCCACCTCGTCCTTATGTTCCGCCCAAAGAGAAGCTGGGAGATCAGAAAGAGAGGGTGTGAGGCAGGTAACGGCACAAGCAGCATTGAGAAGGTTATGGGGGAGAGAAAGAGAGGTGAGGGCAAGAGCAGCCGACGAGGTTTCGTCTGGTATGTCAACAACCATGTGTGAGCCACTAAAAGAAATAGAGAGCCCTAGGAGGCTCATGAGGTCCCGTCCAAGCAGGTTAAAAGGGCAATCAGGCATGCAAACAAAGGAGTGAGAAAACTTCAGTAAAGGATCAAGGGCACAAGTAACAGAAAGGGGGGGCGTGCAACTGGAATGGAAAGGAACCCCTTCTATTCCCACAGAGCTTACAGACCGTGTAGATAAAGGACCCGCATATTCCCTCCCCACTGAGGACATGGTAGCCCCGGTGTCGAGTAAAAAAGGATATTCAGTCCCTGCCAGGCATAAAACAATAGTGGGAAGATCTTCGTTAAGAGGGGAGCTGAATAAAAGATTTAACATAGCAACGGTCGGGGTTTCATCGCTCTGAGGGCAGCCCTATGGGCGGGCAGGATCTCTCTGCCCTGTGGGGCTTGAACCGGCGCGCATGACGGGTTTCTCGCGTTCCTGCTCATCTCGCTGTTTCGCATGACATTCTCTTATCCAGTGCCCCTCTTTTCCACAATAGTGGCACTTTCCATTTCTCCTCCCTCCCCCGCCGCACGGTCCCGTTCGGCGACCCCTCTCCTGTCGTCCCTCCGCTCGTCCGCCCGGCACGACGGATAAACATGCTTTATTCGTTTTACAGTCTAAAAGACCATCGCTCTCCAGCGTGCGCACCCGCTCCCCGGCCTGACGGAGGACCAGATTATTCCGGTCACTCCAGTGATGTTTTAAAACGCTCTGTATTTCGGGGCGACAATTAGACAGAAAGGTGGACAAGAACATTGGGTTCGGGTTTGCCAAATCAAGTTCAAGACCTCCCAAATGTTGCCAAACTTCCCCAAAGCGCTTCCAGAAAGCCGACGTCAGCTCAGAACGCTCCTGTTTGCAATTAGTGACCTGTGACAGGTCTCTATTTGCTTGTTTTAAGGCGAGCAGGTATCGCGTCAATTGCTCACGAAGCTGCTGCAGTGCGTTCGGCGTGTCCTTCCAAAAGAAGGTAGTCACGGTGCGCCGACGCGGGCGACCGTCATCCCCTTCATACTCTTCCTTAATATTTTCAGCTTGATCATTGACGGGGGCGAGAACCTGAACGTTTTCTAACAGGGCTGTCTCATCATATGCGCCTCCTAATTTATTTTGCAGAATAAACCGGTAATCAGCTCCCGTAAGCTGACAATTACGAGAAACATTAATTAACTGATCAACAAAAAGCAAGGGCTTATCGGGTGACGGAAGAAGCGAGATGATGTCCTTAAGAGCCGACGGGGACGGAGGAGTTATATCAATACCACTGCGCTTTGCAACCCATACACAAGCAGCGTTTTGTGGCGGATAAGGACGCGAGCCGGCGTCTGGTCCCACATCGTCGGGATTATCCCAATCGTCATCGTCATCGGTGTCATCATCGGTATCGTCACTACTTTCTTCGTCTTTGCCGTTCTTGGCTGATGCAGGCGCACCCTTTATCCCTCCGGGACGCTGCCCTCTGTCAACCGTGGGGGGGGGGCACGCAGACACAGCAGCCAGGGACGGATAAATTTTAGGAATCGTTTTTGCAGCTGACGGCGATTTACCAGTAATTTTTCCAGCCTTACTATAAGGTGGAGGTTTACTATCTAACGAGGCTGGAGGAGCAGAATGAGATTTGGATTTTCCTAGCGCCGCCTCCTCCGTTTCCTTGGTGACGGGTGCAGCCCGAGGCTTCGGGATGGATTTCAGGACTGAACGGGGAGTATAAGCCTGTTTAAAATTATCCCAAATCTTCTTCATATCATACCATTTGGCATATCCTTCCCGCATATACGGGCGATCCCATCCGGGGTCCCCTAATCCCTCATAAATCATGCGATGGGCCGATGCAAGATAACCAGGATCGAAAGTACCTCGGCGAGGATATGAAGGAATTTGAGGGTTGGCCTCGGTCCAACCTGCCAAATTATCGAGCCAGGGAGAAACATAATAAGCGAAACCGCACCTAGTCATCCATTCGGCCGGGGTTTCCCCTGGCGCAGGCTTAGGGAACGAGCTTCCCATCGTACAATGACAACAAACGGATCTGAAGAGGAACAGACAACAAATATAGTACAAATTTGTATAGCGCGCTCTTCCTGGACTCGAACCAGGGAAAACTGTCCTCCGTAGGGCACTACGAAACTACTGCCAACCAGGTAGTCAATCAAACATGTCTTACCTGATTGAGAGTATCACGTCGGGGTCACCAAATTGTTAGAACCTGTGTCTGTCTCAGTTCAGATGCGTTGACGTAAGAGCGCTCTGGAGCAGGGTTAAAACAAACCACACGAGTTAAATCAATCTGGTTTATTCAAGCACTGCTCAACGATACACAGAAAGAGCAGGGTTTATATACATCAGAAGCTTGCGTGACAAGATAAGTAAGGGGCTCGGGGGCACAAGGTCAACTCGCCAGATAAGGAGTCGCTTTTATTATACATGAAAGAGCAGACCATACACCCCCTAGAACAGGAGGAACCAGGAATGTGGTTTCAGCGAAACTAGAAGGTACAGAGAAAATAAAAGAGTATGTTCTCGCGATTATGCACGTTTACCAGGGTGTGAAAGGGTCATAAAGCTCAGGACAGCTATGCACGAGAACACACACAATCTTACAAGGGACCTTCACAGAGTAAAAATGAAATCCAGTACGTTCTTGACCTGCGCGCAAAACTCCACACCCTCACGCAATTAACCCAGGAGAATTTACGGCAGGCACGAGAACATCAAAGCCGGCTGTATGACAGGGGCACGCGCCTTAGAGAATTCATGCCGGGAGAAAAAGTACTCATATTATTGCCCACGTTGAGTTCTAAATTAGTCGCCAAGTGGCAAGGGCCCTTCGAGGTCACACGGCGAGTTGGGGATGTCGACTATGAGGTAAAGCGAATGGATAGGGGCGGGGCACTGCAAGTCTACCACCTCAACCTTTTAAAACACTGGAATGAGGGGGTCCCCATGGCATTGGCATCGGTAGTCCCAGAGAAGGTGGAGCTGGGGCTGGAGGTAAAAAAGATAACATCTCAGGCCACTCCGGTCCCTTGTGGAGACCACCTCTCGCTGACCCAACTCATGGAGGTAGCCAAGTTGCAGAAGGAATTTTCTAACGTGTTCTCGCCCCTTCCGGGTCGTACCCACCTCATAGAACACCACATCGAAATGCCCCCAGGGGTGGTAGTGTGTAGCTGCCCTTACTGCTTGCCCGAACACAAGAAAAAGGTGGTTCGGGATGAACTCAAGGCCATGCTCGAAATGGGCATAATCGAGGAGTCCCACAGTGACTGGAGTAGCCCAGTGGTCCTGGTTCCCAAGACTGATGGGTCGGTCTGGTTCTGTGTGGACTATAGAAAGGTCAACGCGGTGTCTAAATTTGATGTGTACCCAATGCCTCGCATTGATGAGTTGCTTGATTGGTTAGGCGCTGCTCACTTTTATACAACACTGGATCTAACCAAGGGATATTGGAAGATCCCCTTGACTCCTCTATCCCGAGAGAAAATGGCCTTTTCCACACTGTTTGGTTTACACCAATTTATCACGCTCCCCTTTGGGTTATTTGGGCCCCCGCTACATTCCAGTGGCTTATGGACAGGGTCCTCCACCCTCATGCTGCCTACGCGGCCGCCTATCTAGATGACATAATAATCTACAGTCATGATTGGCCGCGGCACTTGGAACACCTGAGGGCTGTTCTAAAGTCGCTGAGGCGAGCGGGCCTCACAGCTAACCTGAAAAAGTGTGCAATTGGGCGGGTGGAAGTATGGTATCTGGGGTTCCACTTGGGTCATGGGCAGGTGCGTCCCCAAATTAACAAGACTGCAGCGATTGTGGCCTGCCCGAGGCCCAAGACCAAAAAGGAGGTGAGGCGGTTCTTGGGGCTGGCTGGCTATTATCGTAGGTTTATACCTAACTATTTGGACGTCACCAGCCTGCTAACTGACCTCACTAAAAAGGGGGCTCCAGATCCGGTCCAGTGGATGGAGCAATGCCAACAGGCCTTCTCTGAGGTAAAAGCTGCACTGTGTGGGGGGCCACTTTTACACTCCCCTGACTTCTCTCTCCCCTTTATTTTGCAGACTGATGCATCGGACAGGGGGCTGGGGGCCGTTTTGTCCCAGGAGGTGGAGGGTGAGGAGCGCCCGGTGCTGTACATCAGCCGAAAGCTGTTGGTGGTGAAAGCAAATATTGCACAATTGAAAAGGAGTGTCTCGCCATCAAGTGGGCGATCCTCGCCCTCCGATACTACCTGCTGGGATGCCCTTTCACTCTCTGTTCGGACCACGTGCCCCTCCAGTGGCTCCACCGAATGAAGGATGCCAATGCGCGGATCACCCATTGGTATCTCGCTCTCCAGCCATTTAAGTTCAAGGTGATCCACAGGCCAGGGGCACAGATGGTGGTGGCAGACTTCCTGTCCCATCGAGGGGGGGAGTCAGCTTCAGGCTGGATGGCTCCCCGGCCTGAGTCGGGCGGTGGGGGTATGTGGCAGTGGGGGCATGGCTAAGCAGCAGTCTGTGAATGGAGGGCGGGGTCAGGGAAGGTAAGTGGCTAGGTCATTACACCTGATGTCAATTTGTGTGTGTGTGTGTGTGTGTGTTGCAGGGATGGAGTATAAAGGGAGGGGGAGAGGAGAGAAGAGGAATTCACTCCCCGACCACAACATATGTGTCCGTGAGTGAGTGAGTGAGTGAGTGAGTGAAAGAAAGAAAGAAAGAAAGAAAGAAAGGTGAAAAGCTCAATAAAGTGCGTGTGTGTGAACACGAACTCTTGCCTGCCGTGCTTTTGTGCTCCACCCATATCGGGGATTACTACACTGCTTTTGAGTCCTGAGAGCTAAACATTTATGATGTTTCCATCCCGAAGAAAGAAGCTGTTCGAGAGTCTGTTGTTGTGGCTCAAATGCTGCAGTATCTCTTACCACAAGCTCGTAAGCAGAAGAGTCTGTAGTTGGGATGGGTAGAAACTCTGACTATTCTCCATCTTCTTGTTTTCCAATACTGGAGAATATTACAATTCCTGATAAAGGGGTAAACACTGATTACAGCTCTGACTTTTTCAGCTTTCTGAGACGGTACAGGTGGAGCTGGGCTTTCTTCTGTGTGTTGTGTTGGTGGATCGTTTGAGATCAGATGCATGAACATCTTCAAATGGTTTGTTCAGAGTGTTCTGTTTCCTGTCACCTGAACTCAAGAATAAGACTAATTTCCTTGTTTTGTAAACATTTACAGTTTTTATAAGCACCAGGAATGGGCGGCACGGTGGTGTAGTGGTTAGCGCTGTCGCCTCACAGCAAGAAGGTCCGGGTTCGAGCCCCGTGGCCGGCGAGGGCCTTTCTGTGCGGAGTTTGCATGTTGTCCGCGTGGGTTTCCTCTGGGTGCTCTGGTTTCCCCCACAGTCCAAAGACATGCAGGTTAGGTTAACTGGTGACTCTAAATTGACCGTAGGTGTGAATGTGAGTGTGAATGGTTGTCTGTGTCTATGTGTCAGCCCTGTGATGACCTGGCGACCTGTCCAGGGTGTACCCCGCCTTTCGCCCATAGTCAGCTGGGATAGGCTCCAGCTTGCCTGCGACCCTGTAGAACAGGATAAAGCGGCTACAGATAATGAGATGAGATGAGATAAGCACCAGGATGCAGGAGGGAACACCTCTTTCTACCTTCTCAGGTGTTTCATCTCGATATAAGATTTATAACTGTCATGTCAAACTGAGCAAATGTAAAATGGTATTGGTGTTGTGTTTGACAGTGCAGTCCTGGATGTACTTTGAGTACAAGAGAGATTAAATTGCAGTGTTGTGATAATGGTGGTCTAAGTTGGTGTCCACATTTCAAATGTTGGTGAAATTGGGTCAGACAGATTTCAGACTGGTACGAGTAGAAAGTGTTGTATGGTGAAGATGAGCACTTTCAGTACACAGTTTGTAGTTCAGTGACCTAATATTGCACAATCCCTCACCAAGTCAGGAGTTTATCAGCCTGATAAAGAGCTCAGTGTGCAGATCGGCGACTCGGCGACTCTGCAGCGTTGTGTTTCTGAAAACATCGCCATCAGTCACTTGAAAATAAAAAGTCACAGCTGTTCACTCAGACCTGTTATTACTTTGACGTTCGAATTCAAGAAATTCATTTCTGGAAGTTTAACAAAAAGAGTTAATATAGTTTGCTCAAAATCCTTTAACCTTCAGTATGTTATATATAAATGTTTAGAATATAAAACCTGACAAACTATATGTACATGAAGATAGTGTTGAGTTTTATTTTAGACACCATCAGCCAGAGCAGTTAACCACAAGAGCAGGAAATGAAATTTGTCACCAACTTGTGTTCACTTGTGATTGAAAAAAGCACTTGGATTTAATTTTATAATGATGTGCTTAATTCTTTTAAAAATGTCCCATTGTAGATATAAAGTACACGTCAAGTACAAGTGTGTCGATTTTTTTGTCACAAAACATCATTATACACAAAGTTAACTCCAAGAAGAAATTGTTTGGTGGGTCGCTGTGAAGAACTTCACACATGGTGGTGTAGTGGTTAGCACTGTTGCCTCACAGCAAGAAGGTTCTGGATTTGAGCCTCACAGCTGATGAAGACTTTTCTGTGTGGAGTTTGCATGTTCTCCCCGTGTCTGTGTGGGTTTCTTCTGAGTGCTCCGGTTTCCCCAACAGTTCAAAGACATCCAGATTAAGTTAAATACCCAGACACTGGGGTCACACAAGCCAGGGCATACTTAGTGCCAGCCCCAAGCCCGCAGGGTTGTGTTAGGAAGTAGAGCCCTGCACTCCCGCAGGAGTCCCGCGGGACTCGCGGGACCCGCTGCAAAGCAGTGCAGCGCGGGACAAATTTTGAAAGCTCATTGCGGGCGCGGGCGGGACCGGAAGTGCACATATGCGGCGCGGGTGGGAGCGGTGATAAGCTGCAGTCCCGCTAACTAAAAACGTGCTTAAAATAAAATTTATAAATTATTAATTCATGTATATCATACATAATTTGTGCTGGATATTTTATTTGGCATTAATAAAAACATTTTAAGATGCCTAAATTTGCAGAGAAAGTCAGATTGCCAGATTGAGTGAGAAATGGCATCTTAAACTTGCCATTGATCACCCTTAGGAGAAATTCTTTGATCACTCTAATGACTCACAGTTCACACCCAGCTAGCAAGAGAACCATGAGTGAATTGATTTACTTGTTACGTTAGTCTACAACTTTAATCAGAGAGACAGGTTACACAGTGACGGTAGGCTTGACTCAATGCTATCCCAGAAATCCTTCCTGTAATATGCAAATTTGGCTGTCCAATCAGAGGCAAATCAAATTTGCATATTACAGGAAGGATTTCTGGGATAGCATTGAGTCAAGCCTACCGTCACTGTGTAACATGTCTCTCTGATTAAAGTTGTAGACTAACTCAAGCAGTAAATCAATTCACTTCTTTTACTAGCTCTGCTTTGCAATAAAAAAAAAAGAACATTGGTACAAAGCAAGCCTATTCACTTTTTTATGCTGATCAGAGAATTACAATGTTTTCTCATGTGATAAAAATGTGTGATTTGCGATTAAATATTTTAATTGTTAGACAGTACTAATTATTATTATTAGAGATACTACATGCTGAATTCAGAAACAAGGTAAACAATAACAAACATGAGCTGTACGGTAGATATTTATGCTCAAATCCACTCAAAGTAGGGGGCGGGGCACCATCATGCTGTGTCAAGACAAGAACTTTCCTGAGAAATAACGCGAACGTCTGCATCATGCGGGATTTGCGGGCGGGAGCGGGACAAAATATGGCAGGCGCGGGCGGGAGCAGGACTGAAAATCATAATTTTTTTGTGGGCGCGGGCGGGAGCGGGACTGAAAATCATAATTCTTTGCGGGCGCGGGCGGGAGTGGGACTGCACAATGCGGGCGCGAGCGGGAGCGGGACTGAAAAATCCGAGCCGCACAGACCTCTATTAGGAAGGGCATCCGGTGTAAAACTGACACCAAATCAAACATGCAGATAAAAAAAAATGTATGGCAACCCCTAACAGGCTCAGACAAATACATTAGGTTTTAGTCCTCAGATCGAATCTCACAATCCGAATCAGTGCACAAGAGAAAATTCACCACACATGGAATAAATTTCACTTCTGAAAAGTAAATCTTAAAACAGAACTCTTTCATACATTAAATGAAATAAATTAGAAATATAATCTAGGTACCAGAAGCCACATCAGAATAAATACAATCAGGTTTTTCTCTCTTTCTTGTCACCCTTTTCGTTTTGTTCTTTTTGAAATGTAAAGCCGCGTAATTCAGCTCCACTGCATCACGACCCTGTGAGAACGAACAGACAAACAGAGATCTCAGTCATCACAGTGACACCGAGAAATCGAGGAGTTTGTTCCTGAGAGAATGGAGATATTATTTAAGATTATTTACCTGATTGGGTGTTTCCTCGGCCACACAATCTTGTTGAGATCTCACTGTTGAAAGAAATAAATATATACAGTACCGTGCAAAAGTCTGAGGCATCCAATTGTTTTTTTTTTCATGCAAACTCTGTTATAGATTTCTATTTTATAATTTCTACACTCATTATCTAGTCAAAACATTACAAAAACATTTTAGACTTCCAAACATTCATTTTTTTTCCAGCACAAAATTAAATATTACAGAAAAAAAAGTTTGTATCTGAGCAGCATATTCCATAAGAGAGCACTTTCTTTTCAGATTAAAAAAAAAAGAGAACATAATGAAGGCAACTGGGTTTTGGTGCAAAACTAAGAAGCGAGTGTGACAGTCAAAGTGTCCAGAAGAACTGTGGCTGGTTCTGTAAGATGCTCAGTAAAACCTACAGCTCATTTCCACATAAAACTGCACTCACTGGACCTGAGATGACTATTTTTTTTTTAAAGCAAAGGAAATTTCAGATCACACCAAATATTGACTTTGTTTCATTTATTATGGCTTACTGATTACTGTTTATAGTAATTTTTTTAATGCTGAAACATTTAATTTCATTATTTTGAAGCCATTTTTGCTCTACAGCATTTCTTTACATCGTGTGCTAAGACTTTTGCCCAGTACTGCGCAAAAAAGGCCACTTCCCTTTTTTTGTGTTTGGTCATATTTTAGTTACTATTTTACCAGTATCGTAATAAGATAGTCACAAAGTCTTAAATGTTTATGTGGACCTTTATACAGTTAGGTCCATATATATTTGGACACTGCCACAAATTTTGTTTTTTTACCTGCTTACTGAAACATATTCAAGTTATAGTTATATAATGGACATGGATATAAAGTCCAGACTTTCAGCTTTCATTTGAGGGAATCCACATTAAAATTGGATGAAGGGTTTAGGAGTTTCAGCTCCTTAACATGTGCCACCCTGTTTTTAAAGGGACCAAAAGTAATTGGACAATTGACTCAAAGGCTATTTCATGGGCAGGTGTGGGCAATTCCTTCGTTATGTCATTCTCAATTAAGCAGATAAAAGGCCTGGAGTTGATTTGAGGTGTGGTGCTTGTATTTGGAAGAGTTTGCTGTGAAGAAAACATGCGGTCAAAGGAGCTCTCCATGCAGGTGAAACAAGCCATCCTTAAGCTGCGAAAACAGAAAAAACCCATCCGAGAAATTGCTACAATATTAGGAGTGGCAAACTGTACAGTTTGGTACATCCTGAGAAAGAAAGAAAGCACTGGTGAACTCATCAATGCAAAAAGACCTGGATGCCCACAGAAGACAACAGTGGTGGATGATCGCAGAATAATTTCCGTGGTGAAGAGAAACCCCTTCACAACAGCCAACCAAGTGAACAACACTCTCCAGGAGGTAGGCGTATCAATATCCAAATCTACCATATAGAGAAGACTGCATGAAAGTAAATACAGAGGGTTCACTGCACAGTGCAAGCCACTCATAAGCCTCAAGAATAAAAAGACTAGATTGGACTTTGCTAATAAAGCATCTAAAAAAGCCAGTACAGTTCTGGAAGAACATTCTTTGGACAGATGAAACCAAGATCAACCTCTACCAGAATGATGGCAAGAAAAAAGTATGGCGAAGGCATGGTACAGCTCATGATCCAATGCATACCACATCATCTGTAAAACATGGCGGAGGCAATGTGATGGCTTGGGCATGCATGGCTGCCAGTGGCACTGGGTCACTAGTGTTTATTGATGATGTGACACAGGACAGAAGCAGCCGGATGAATTCTGAGGTATTCAGAGACATACAGTACTGTGTGCTCAAATCCAGCCAAACTGATTGGTCGGCGTTTCATAATACAGATGGACAATGACCCAAAACATAAAGCCAAAGCAACCCAGGAGTTTATAAAAGCAAAGAAGTGGAATATTATTGAATGGCCAAGTCAGTCACCTGATCGCAACCCAATTGAGCATGCATTTCACTTGTTAAAGACTAAACTTTAGACAGAAAGGCCCACAAACAAACAGCAACTGAAAACCGCTGCAGTAAAGGCCTGGCAGAGCATTAAAAAGGAGGAAACACAGCGTCTGGTGATGTCCATGAGTTCAAGACTTCAGGCAGTCATTGCCAACAAAGGGTTTTCAACCAAGTATTAGAAATGAACATTTTATTTACAATTATTTAATTTGTCCAATTACTTTTGAGCCCCTGAAATGAAGGGATTGTGTTTAAAAAATGCTTTAGTTCCTCACATTTTTATGCAATCATTTTGTTCAACCCACTGAATTAAAGCTGAAAGTCTGAACTTCAACTGCATCTGAATTGTTTTGTTCAAAATTCATTGTGGTAATGTACAGAACCAAAATTAGAAAAATATTGTCTCTGTCCAAATATTTATGGACCTAACTGTATAATAATAATAATAATAATAATAATAATAATAATAATAAGTTACATTGATATAGTGCCTTTCTTAAACTCAGGAATGCTTTACATAGGTCAAAGAAAACAACACACACACAAAGTTGCTAAAGAGTGGTGTGTTTATGCAGTGATGGATGAGAAGTGTTCATGAAACTGAAAGGTTTTGGGATGAGATTTGAAGAAAGGAAGATAAGAGCAGTCATGATGGGGTTGTGGGAGGGTCTTCCAAAGCTTGGGGGCCATGGCGCTGAAGGACCTGCCATGCAGGGAAGAGAGTCTAGCATGAGAGTCTCTAGGAAGAGAGTCTAACCAGCAAGGAGGTTATAGCTAGAGGATCTGAGAGAGTGTGATGGAGTGTAAGGGGTCAGAAGATCACAGATGTAAGAAGGAGAAAGGTTATAGAGGGCTTTGAAGATGAGTAGTCAGATTTTATACTTAATTCGGGACAGAACAGGTAGCTGGAGAAGGTGAGAAAGAATCAGGGTGATACAGTATGAGCAGATGGTTTAGTATGGGTGATGAGCCTCGCTGCAGAGTTCTGAATGTATTGTAGTCTCTGAAAGGATTTAGTAGGGAGGCTAATGAGAAGGGAGTTGCAATCATCTAAGCGGGACATAATGAAGGAGTGGACCAAAGTTTGAACATCGCTAGAAGAAAGGAAGGGGCGAAAGCGGGCAATGTTCTGGAGGTGGAAAAAAAGCAGTCTTGGTGAGGGATTTAATATGGGGATCAAAGTTGAGTGAGGGGTCAAGCAGTATATAATATATAATACAAGCCCGATTCCCAAAAAGTTGGGACAAATTACAAATCGTACATAAAAACGGAATGCAATAATTTACAAATCTCAAAAACTGATATTGTATTCACAATAGAACATAGACAACATATCAAATGTTGAAAGTGAGACATTTTGAAATTTCCTGCCAAATATTGGCTCATTTGAAATTTCATGACAGCAACACATCTCAAAAAAGTTGGGACAGGGGCAATAAGAGGCTGGAAAAGTTAAAGGTACAAAAAAGGAACAGCTGGAGGACCAAATTGCAACTCATTAGGTCAATTGGCAATAGGTCATTAACATGACTGGGTATAAAAAGAGCATCTTGGAGTGGCAGCGGCTCTCAGAAGTAAAGATGGGAAGAGGATCACCAATCCCCCTAATTCTGTGCCGACAAATAGTGGAGCAATATCTGAAAGGAGTTCGTAAAATTGCAAAGAGTTTGAACATATCATCATCTACAGTGCATAATATCATCAAAAGATTCAGAGAATCTGGAAGAATCTCTGTGCGTAAGGGTCAAGGCCGGAAAACCATACTGGGTGCCCGTGATCTTCGGGCCCTTAGACTGCACTGCATCACATACAGGCATGCTTCTGTATTGGAAATCACAAAATGGGCTCAGGAATATTTCCAGAGAACATTATCTGTGAACACAATTCACCGTGCCATCCGCCATTGCCAGCTAAAACTCTATAGTTCAAAGAAGAAGCCGTATCTAAACATGATCCAGAAGTGCAGACATCTTCTCTGGGCCAAGGCTCATTTAAAATGGACTGTGGCAAAGTGGAAAACTGTTCTGTGGTCGGACGAATCAAAATTTGAAGTTCTTTATGGAAATCAGGGACGCCGTGTCATTCGGACTAAAGAGGAGAAGGACGACCCAAGTTGTTAATGGCGCTCAGTTCAGAAGCCTGCATCTCTGATGGTATGGGGTTGCATTAGTGCGTGTGGCATGGGCAGCTTACACATCTGGAAAGACACCATCAATGCTGAAAGGTATATCCAGGTTCTAGAGCAACATAAGCTCCCATCCAGACGACGGTTCTTTCAGGGAAGACCTTGCATTTTCCAACATGACAATGCCAAACCACATACTGCATCAATTACAGCATCATGGCTGCGTAGAAGAAGGGTCCGGGTACTGAACTGGCCAGCCTGCAGTCCAGATCTTTCACCCACGGAAAACATTTGGCGCATCATAAAACGGAAGATACGACAAAAAAGACCTAAGACAGTTGAGCAACTAGAATCCTACATTAGACAAGAATGGGTTAACATTCCTATCCCTAAACTTGAGCAACTTGTCTCCTCAGTCCCCAGATGTTTACAGACTGTTGTAAAGAGAAAAGGGGATCAGGCCCGCCGACAGGGGGGGACAAACGAGTATGTTGTCCCAGGCCCAGGAATGGGGAGGGCCTAGAACTGGGCTCTCATGAAGTTGCGATTATTTTTTTAAATTTCAAAATGTGTTGATTTGGGGGAGAAATGTGCTATATTTGCATTCAATAAATGATTTCTAGATCTTTTGCCTTTATTGTCTTTGAAAAAGGCGTCAAGAACCCCCTACCACCCCTAATGCAAAAATGGTTTGGTCTGACTCTTTGATTAAGGGGAAAAAAACAACATCGTTCGATCATAGCGCTTCGACAATCAGCGTGCGTGCCTTTTGCCAACATGCACAAGTCAGGATAGGGTGACCATTCGTCCGGATTTCGTCCGGACAGTCCGGTTTTAGAGCCGTCTGTCCGGACATCTGTCACGCGTCCTCACTTTTTACATTTTGTCCTCATTTCGGACCCTCAGCCGCCACCGTTGCATCAATCGTCACAAATCCCCGCCCATTATTTACACTTGCTATTCTGCGATGACATACAGGCAAAGATAGCTTACAGGGATTTCTCGTATACAAACATTCGTGCTGCGCGCACAGCTGATGGAGCCTCTGCAGCCTCTGATTGTCTGGAAGCTGCTGTCACTCAAAAGCTGCGCTCACGCGATTGGCTGATTTTTGCTCATCCGAGCTGCGCGCGCAGTGCGAATGTTTGTACGGAAAAACCTATGAATGTTGGCACGCATGCTGTTGAACAATACTCATGCCGAAACGAAAGACATCCTTTAAAAATGCTTGGTGCTTAGAGCATCATTTTGTCGGCAAGAGCCAAAAAGGAGAACACTTCGCCTTCTGCAAGCTCTTTCGCATTGACATTGATGTGGGGAGCAGAGGTAAAGGTGCGATAGACAGACACGCGGACACAGACCGCCACAGAGAGAATGCCAGCAGTGCTGGACAGTCATCTTTAGCATCATTTTTTGCCCCAGCTCTACCAACCCCAATCGATGACAAAACCACTGCTGCTGAGCTGACTAAATTGTTCCACACCATTAAACACCATCACTCGTACAGGAGTTTAGACTGCTCTGCAAAAGTTGACAGGTAAGGTTATAGGCCAAATGTAAATGACATGGTTGACTGTCATTTTTCATGTTTTTCTTTTTGATATTTTTTTGGATGAGCATAAATGAACACAACAATGTTTTGTTTTTAGTTTAGTTCCTGTGGATAAGCCAAGGCCAGTATAGTAGGCTAAATGACAGTAGGCCTACATGTTTCTTGACTCATTTATCGATTTTTCTTTTTTTTTTTTCTTTTTGATGGTCATTTTCAAGTGAATAAATATGTTGGCCTATGGCATGGCAAAGACTGTTTTTTCATTGTCTATAGATGGACACAACTCTTTACAGTGACTTTACAGTGATGTTTTGGTTCTTGTTGACATGGTCTTGACCATCATTTTCCACATTTCTCTTTTTGATAGGTGTTCCAAGTTAATAAATATATATTGACTTCATACGTTTTTTTTAATAAGTTTTTCTTACACCCCCCCCCGTAACGCGACGGTGTCCTAACTTTAGGGCCTTTGTCCTCACTTTCAGAGCATTTTGTCCCGGGCCCAGCCAAAGCTGTCAGCGGCCCTGAAGGGGATGTCTCACAGTGGTAAACGTGGCCTTGTCCCAACTTTTTTGAGATGTGTTGTTGTCATGAAATTTAAAATCACCTAATTTTTCTCTTTAAATGATACATTTTCTCAGTTTAAACATTTGATATGTCATCTATGTTCTATTCTGAATAAAATATGGAATTTTGAAACTTCCACATCATTGCATTCCGTTTTTATTTACAATTTGTACTTTGTCCCAACTTTTTTGGAATCGGGGTTGTATAAAACAGAAAATTTCCAATGAAAATGTTTAAGGTAATTCATAAATTCCAACAGTTTTTATCCAAATCACTTTGACTTAGACTCTTCTATTGTTTCTTATGGCAGACTACATTATATTATAATACACTTATGTGCTCACCTCTGATTTGTTTGCAGCTCCTCATTTTACAGATTATAAAAGCTTGAGCAAAGATCACAACCACACACACTGCCACCACCACTGCGAAGTAGATCACTTCAGGACCAAAAGAACCACCGATCATATTAACAATTTCATAAATAGCTTAAATAAATAGAAAAATTACAGAATTTTTCACACATTTTCTACCAACCAAATTTTGGAGAGTTCTCCAACTGTACTCGAGTCCCGTTCCCAAAAATGATCTTCCCACACACTGCCACAGCGCAGTAGTAAGTTCCAGTATCATTGATGCTGAGGATGTTCTTGGAGAAGTCGTACACACAGGTGTGTGTAGAAGAGCCGCTCTCACACTGACGGCTGCTGTTGTGATGAGTGTAAATGATTTGAGGATGGGATTGTGGTGAAGCAGCTCTGAACCAGAGCACTTGGTGTTCTGCTGCTCTGCTCTCAGAGCGAACTGAGCACTGCAGAGTCACTGACGCTCCTGCAGGAACCGAGTCCAACACGCCGCTCTGGATCACTGACACTTTTACATCTCCATCACCTGTTCAGAGTGATAGAGACAGAGTGAGATCTGAGTATGGTTCGTTTTGGACTTATATGAGATGCAACATGCAGTCCAGAAGTGTTGATTAGTTTCCTAAAACAGCAGCACTAAAGATATTTCCATAGTGAAATCACATATAGAGTATAATATATAAATGTGCTCATTTTAATCTGAGCAAACTCCAAATCACAATCTCCTGCCAATAGAGCGATCGCTTCAGTCATACAAATAGAGAAAACCTCAACACATACAGGTACATTCTCACCTCGTACAAAATAAAATTCTTACCTTTCACTGATAAAAAGGTTCCTTTTTCAAAACTTGTTGAATGTCCACAGAAATACAAAAGTCCACAGTAATACAAGGCTTCATCTGATGGTTCCACGTTAACAATTTTCAAATGGAAGCCCGCTTTTTCTTTCTCGATGCTGAATTTTGGTGGCTTGAACTCATCTATATATTTTGGTTCATGTTGAACAGCCACCATTACCTGAGGCTCCTGTCCGACTTTTTGCTTGAACCAGATGATAGTTCCACTGTTTTCCTTCAGCAGTTTAAAACAGTGCAGAGTCACGTTCTCACCAACACCAGCAGCGATCACTGGGTTCGGCTGATTGAGGTCATTTATCTGTGCAGAATCTAATATAAATGGTTAAAGAATGAAACATGAACAAAAAAGTAATAAAACATATTTTCTTCCAGTAATTCACAGAGATTGGTGTAATATTGTGAGTAACATGAGATCACATGAGCATTAAATATTACTGACATTATCAAGCTCAATGCAATGTGCTGAATAAACTGGATTTCCAGTTTAACCAGCGACTGGAGGTCAGAGAGGAGATGTGTAAAGTGTTTGTGTTTGTGTTGCACAGAAATGTGTATTGTTTCTGTTTTATCATCAATTTTCAAGGTGAAAAATCTTTCATTTAAGATTAAATAAAATTCTGATTTCCCTCAAAACAGCTCTTCATCCAGACACAACCCCGTAATATGAAGATCACAAACTGTTTTTGTGTCAGTAATCCTTATTACAGCGGCACACTGATGAGCAGAAACATAATGAACCATCCACACTTACCAGTTTGATTAAAAAGCATCACTGTGATCCACATCAGTGTGATCATCTTCAGTGTGAGCTCTGTGTACAGCATGTCTCCTCTCGCTGCACTGATCGACGGTCAAACTGAGCACTGCTCACTTTGGGCAAAGACTGATGGTGTGACATCACATCACATCTCTGACATCACAGACTTCCAGGGTATTTTTTTTTTTGAGACACAAATCTAGACTAGAAAGCAGAGCAGTAGATAGTAGACTGTGGCCCCTCCTCAAGGTATTTGAACACACGCTTCACAACTCTTTCAACATCCTCTTCAAGGATGAGGAAATGAGGCCTACAATCCTCTTTTTATTTCTATGTTTTCATGTCAGGATATTGAGCAAATCAATTCCTGTTTGATTGAACTTTTCTCTCTCTTTTGCAACCGTGACCAATATTCAAGCTATTTTTTTCTGGGTTTTTTTTCTGTGGGTGTTATTGTTTATTTATTTTTTAGTTTCCTGCACCATAATGCAGTGACTAATACTCTCATATTTAACTGAACTTTATAAAGGCAAGTTTAATAATTTAAAAAATAATGATTGTCATGAATGAGTCTCGTGATTAAATTGAGATCACATTTCTATCATTTTTAAAGACTTCAGTAAAAGTATTTCCGTTCCATCCGTTATTTACAGCGTTTATCCCTCAGGGTCGGGAGGGAAGCTGGAGCTGATCCCAGCTGACTCTGGGTGAGAGATGGGCTTCACCTTGGACAGGTCACTAATCTACTGTATCTCAGGGTTCACACAGAAAGACAGACGCCCAATCACACTCACATTCACACCTGGGGATCATTTAGAGAAGCCAGCTGACCACAACACATGTCTTTGGACTGTGGGAGGAAACCAGAGCACCCAGAGGGAACCTTCTCAGGTACGAGGAGAACGTACAAACTCCACACAGGAAGGCCGTGAGGTTCAAACCCAGAACCTTCTCGCTGTGAGGAGACAATGATAACCACTGCAGCCCTGTGACACCGAGTCCTGATATTCAATAAGAAGAGTGAAGGAGATAAAAATAAGACAGAGAATATGAGACAAGTGAAAAAAAAGGTGTTCTCCTTTAATGTCTCTCTGCATTTTCCCTCTCGTAAACCACTTTGTCTGGCTAAATTAAAAGTAAACTAAATATAGTGATTATAAAGGGAAGTTGTATCTTTACCTGTGTAAATAATTAACACATCCTGCACTCTGTACATTTCATCCTGAAGATTCAGCTGCAGGTAAAATTCACTCGACTTCCTGGGGAATTAAACCTCATGACCTTGAGGTCAACCTGAGGCCCATAAGCTTCTGCGCTTATTATTGAGATCCTCCTCCTGACATCCTTAAGGTATTCCACACAGTGTGTCCAAAAGTATTCAGACATCCGACCATCACACCCGTATGTGTTTCACATCCCATTCCGAACCCCGGGGCATTCAGCCACAGGAGAGTGAGTGAGGTCGGGCACTGATGTTCAGCAAAAAGACCTGGTGCTCATTCAGCATTAAATTCACTCCAGAGGTGTTCAATGGGCTCTGTGCAGGACACTAGAGTTCTTCTACGCCAACTTCAGCCTTTTTTCGGCCTTACTTTGTGCACGTGGGCATTGTCAGGCTGGAACAGGTTTGGGCCTCTTAGTTCCAGTGAAGGGAAATTGTAAATCTTACAGCAGCGTACAAAGACATTCTGTACAATTGTGTGCTTCCAGCTTTGTGGTAACAGTTTAGAGAAAACTACACATGGATGTGAGGGGAGGGTGTCCACATACTTTTGGCCAAAAAGTGTATAGAGTGTAAAAGTCCAGCTGAGTATTTGTCATCCTAGTAGCAGCACTTTTATGAAGATAAAAGCTCTTAATATTCTAAAGAACCCTTGAAAAACCCTTACAAACCTCTACAAGCTCCTTCTTCCTCGACTGATTCCTGACTTTGACCAACGACCAAAGATTTAGGAAAATCTCATCTCTCTTTTTCTGAATTATGATCATGAAGAGATGTGAGACTTTTGTGTTGATACGGCTGGAGTTTTATTCAGGTCTTAATGCGGCTCCTCCTTCACCACTCTGTGACTCGAACCAATCAAATTCTCTCTCTCTCTCTCTCTCTCTCTCTCGCTCCACCCCGGATCTCACCCACTCTTTCATACTGAAGACTCAAAACTGAAATATTAAAATGAACTGTCAGGAGATAGACCATGTGGTGCAGGTTTTCTGTAAATGAGTTTTAATGAATCAGGATCAGAGAAGTGAAATAAAAAGAATTCGGTGCTCAGTGAATTTGATCGCGTTTTATAGACATATATATTATGATGTAATATTTGGATGGAGGTTAAATACATGCATGAATACAGGTTTTCTCACAAAGATGAACAAACTGGTCTTTATTTCTGTGTGTAAAGTGTGTCTGTGGTTTTGTAGCTCTGTTTATCTCTTTGCTCGTTGACACACTGCAGCTCTGAGTGTTTCATCTCTGATGGTGTTTCTGAGAAAAGCGACTCAGGCGGTCAGAGCGGCCTGCAGGTTCTCACCTCTCAAACTTTCCACAGGATGTGTGGTTATTTTTTTCTCTCTCAGGCCACGCTGTTGTTTTTCAGATACAATCCAGAATTAGAATCATCTTCATAGCCTTTCTATAAATGTGTGAAATTGTAACTCCTCTCTTCTAAAGCACCAGATTTCACTTTAATCTGCTCTAAACACACAGCAGCATGGTCACGGAGTTTATAAGCCACACCACTCTCAGCTTTAACTTCCCACACCAGACCTGTGTGTGCATTCTGTGTGTGCTGAGGGACAGTGAAGGGGAACGAGCTTCTTATGAGGCCCAGAGCTGTGAAAGGTCACATGTCCGACTTGTTTATTGAGCCAAGTTCAAAAGTTTGCATCCCCCTAGGTTTTTGGATGTGAAATATAATAATCTGTTTTACCATTTCAGTGCAAAAATATATCTAAAGAGTTAAAAAAATAAATAAATAAATAAATAAATAAAAGATAAGAAAGAGGTTATTAAGGCAAAATATGATGGGTATATCAGTTATTAGAGAATATTTACATATATTACATACTGAAAAGGAAAGGGTTTTTGTCATTTATTGGTTTGTTTGTTTGTTTGTTTATTTGTTTTAACCCTCAGTTTGGTCACCTCTCAGTCTCCACCCACCAGCCAGCAGCCGTAATCCATTATAATGCTGTTACTTTAAGGTGTTAATATTAAACACACTGCTGATGCCCAACATGTCTGTTCATGTGTGAGTGAAAAACAGACACTAAAAGTTCTCACCCCTTCATGTGTCAGGCCGAGATTCAGCAGCAGCTCAACACCCCGCCCTGAACTTCCTGATTCGAGGTTAGTGGGCGGAGCTTCTTATAATCCACCAGATCATAAACCTCAGGCCAGAAAGCTCCTTCTTCACTTGTCCTGATCTCATCAAACATCTGCAGGTGCCATTTCTCAGGAACACTCGTAGCTGTGACCTCTGTCTCTTCTTTATTCATGTTTTGTAAAGACTATAAATAGGAGAACTGGGCTGATGTTCTCACTGGAAATTTGCTGTGGTGTAAGAGGAATAAAACACTTTGGGCTGTGCTGTCATAGGAAAATAATCAACTTCAGGCTGGTAACAGTGAATCCTCTGCATGTCTGTGTACCGTATTGAGCTGGATTTCTTCTTGTCTTAAACCTGTCACTGTGTTTTCACAGTGCTATCGATACTGTATGGACAGAACATGTGGACTGTCTTGTGGTGGAGTCCTGAAAGCAGGACAAGTCCATCCATCCATCCATCCATCCATCCATCCATCCATCCATCCATCCATCTATCCATCCATTATCTGTAGCCGCTTATCCTGTCCTACAGGGTCACAGGCAAGCTGTCATCTTACTGAAATAGTGAAAATAGTGAAAATACAGTTTCTTAAGGCAATAAAGATGAATTTGTCTTGACATCATAAATTTTTATTTACTGCAGTCCTGTGAGGAATGAGGGATCATTTTTGTTTAAGATTTTATAAGTGCATTCTTCTTCTTCTTCTTCTTCTTCTTCTTCTTCTTCTTCTTCTTCAATCCTCTTCTGTGACTCTAACTCATCAGTTCTCACGCTCCTTAACCCTTTCCATGTCAGAGTTTTCCTCTATGAACCCTGTCACACTGCACTGCCTCCATCTAGTGACACAGTATTTCTTTTCTGTTCCTTCTTCATTGTTCCTTTTTGCAGCCAGGGACCACTTTCAGTTCAAAAATAAAACCATTGACCCCCCTCCCCCCATACCACTATAAATCTTAATTTTACAATTTAAATCACTGTTATTGTCACACACCAAAGACAAAGATACAGAACAGCAAGTAAATCTGGAACCCTGGAGTTTTTATTTATCATCACTGAATAGAAATTGTTGAACAGTAGTGATCAGCTCTGAGTAAACTGGCACACGTGGGACTTAAACATCAACCAGTCTGTACTATAAGAACCATTTGATCTATTAAATGAAAAGTGACACTTGGGTTCACTTTGATCTCATCTCATCTCATTATCTCTAGCCGCTTTATCCTTCTACAGGGTCGCAGGCAAGCTGGAGCCTATCGCAGCTGACTACGGGCGAAAGGCGGGGTACACCCTGGACAAGTCGCCAGGTCATCACAGGGCTGACACATAGACACAGACAACCATTCACACTCACATTCACACCTACGGTCAATTTAGAGTCACCAGTTAACCTAACCTGCATGTCTTTGGACTGTGGGGGAAACCGGAGCACCCGGAGGAAACCCACGCGGACACGGGGAGAACATGCAAACTCCACACAGAAAGGCCCTCGCCAGCCCCGGGGCTCGAACCCAGGACCTTCTTGCTGTGAGGCGACAGCGCTAACCACTACACCACCGTGCCGCCCGGGTTCACTTTGATATCCAGTATATTATTGTGTCCTGGTCTCTGTGTCCTTTTGAGCTGCTCTGTCAGAGAAAGTCTGTTCCAGTGTTGAAGAAAGAATCTTGGGAAAACTCTTTTAACCCCCTGAGCAGGTGCAGTCAGACCCAGTCAAAACAACACCATCAGGACAAACTGTACAGATATTCGACAACACATGAGAGTGTTGAGATTTTGCAAGTTTGTTCATGACCCCAAATGAGGCAAAGTTATGCGATTTTATTCATAAAAAGAGACTCGAAGCAGTATTTCAGACAAATCACAAACATAAATGAGTCAAAACAACCCCCAACATAAGAGGAGGATTAAACTGCTGATTTTGTGTTGTCAGGTGCCTTGTAATGTTCTAGAATCTCAGCAGTGACTGTATCTATAGGTGGACACTGTGACAGGTCTTCAAAAGTAAATCTGTGTCTCTAAGGCCCCCTAGTGGCTGGCTGCAGTACAGTTTAAACCCCACCCAACCCTATGTTGTGTATTTGTAGCTGACTGAGGTTCTGTGATTTATGAAGATCTGGCAACCAGTGCATTGTGTCACAAGAGTTTCAACACCACGGACAGCGACACACTTTCACTCCTCACTGCTCTTCTCTCTGATCTCAAACTCACACATTTCTGCTCTCTCTCTCTCTCTCTCTCTCTCTCTCTCTCTCTCTCTCATACTGTCACCACACACATTTTACACTTTTCCCTTCACTTCACTCTAAACACCAGCGACTGGTGAGTATCAGCGTGGAGCACAAGATTATAATATTTTAATATTTTAGGATCAAGAACTAATACACATCACACAAAGGCTCAGATGTACGGTGGTGGGGGCATCGGATCATTTTAAACAAAGGTCAAGAAATGAAGTGATTAAATTAACTGAAAAAAAAACCTCCACTGACAGCACAGTGTGTACGTTGGGTGGATATTTACGTTAATTATGTGAATGGCATTGAGCACAGGCTCTTATCCACAGTGACATACAACATACCCAGAGCAGGCTGGGGGGCAGTTGGGGGTTAGATGCCTTGCTCAAGGGCAATTCAACCGTTCCTGCTGGTCCAGGGAATCGAACCAGTGACCTTTTGGTCTCAAAGCTGCTTCACAGGGTGATGGAAATCTGAAGATGGTTATATCAAATGGTATCCTTCAGCAAAGCAAAGCTAAGGCAGGCTGTTATTTATTTATTTATTTATTTATTTTCTATATTTGCAGCCTCCTTCCTCCTCATTTTGTTGATCTTTATTTTCATACAATCAAGAAAAAGTGCAGCATTCTAGTCTTTAATACACAAAATGACTCAGTTTCACACAAAGTTCTTTATTTACTAAGACATATTTTTTAATGTACAACCATATCACTGATCATGATTTTCTGTTATACCCCCATAGTACACTGGCTAACATGCTAACTAACAGACATTAGTTATTTGTCACTAAAATTCAATGAGAAAGGTTTTATGCTTTGTCCTGATCCTCTGTACTGTAACTGCAACAGACACATAAAGTGTATAACAGTCTTTTCTTCTCTTCACACTTCTGTAACCCTGCAGAGACCTCGACCTCAATTACATTTAGTTTTTAATCATCACCTTGGAATGTTCCATCATGTTAATATCGATTTCCAATCAGGCTAAAGGTTAAAAGTATGAGAGGAATGAACATTAGACACGCTCCGATATTTATGACCTAAGAAAGAGGAGAGTAAATCACGTCAGTGTACACATTATCATGAGCTCGTTCTCTCTTCCCTCGTGTTTTACTGAAGTGTGAGGCAGCAAAGTTCAGCTCTACAGCATCACGACTCTGTGGGAATGAAATATGAAATGATTACTTGATGGAAATATGAGCACATTGTAACATTTAGCCTGTTTGAGCGGGATTAGATTTCCAAAAAATGTAATGTCGACAAGATGAAGTCAAGACACAGCTTTCATCTGAATCTGTTACAAGGTTTAGGTAAGTTTATAATAATAATAATAATAATAATAATAATAATAATAATAAGCGTAAACTCAGCATTAGTGACCTGATTTGATGTTTTCTTGACCACAGAGTCTTGAGATCTCCCTATAAAAAGAAAAAAAAATATGTTTATGTTGAGATCCAGATTTAATATACAGTATATTGCTGTTTAATGAGGACTCACTGTAATAATAATCATAATAATATAGTTCAACTTATATCATGCCTTTCTCACAGCCAAGGTTGCTTTACAGTTACAAAAAAAAAAAAGAAAACTGTCCACCAAAGAGGGTCAGGATGTAATTCCTGTGGCGTAGCTACCCACAGTCCCGCCAAAAGGTGTATGAGGGTATGTCCCACACCGTCTGCACGGCCGCCACGACACCACCGGGCAACATCAACATCACTCTGAACACCACGCCATGGATCCACAAAGTGATCACAAAAGCACCGCCACACAGAGCGCTGGTGTGTCCCAAACCACCTGCACAGCCACCACGACGCCACCGAACAACATCACTCAGAACACCGTGCCAAACACAGAAGCACCGCCACACAGAGCGCTGGATAACCCTGATGTAAAAAGAGCAACGAGCTCACTGCAGTCCATAGTGAGCAGCACAGGCATCACCCACAGTGCACCAAGGCCTGAAGGAAACCGACACCCAAAACTGGGTCTGGAGCTACACCACAACCGGCGGGCAAAACATTCAAACAAAGAACAAACATCAAACTGTAGAAACACAAAAAGAAAAACAAAGGGGTGAAAAATAAAAATAAAAAGCTCCGGTGAGAAGCGGCAGCCAAAATGTGCACAGCGTCGTCTCAACTGGAAACAGAAACGGAGTAAACGTGCAGCAGTTTGGGGAAAAAAAACAAACCACTGGATGTGACTGAGGCTGAATTCTGGAGTAAAAATGATGTAAAATCAGGTTTTGAGAATTGGGTTGGGGGTTGTTTTTTCTCCCTGTACATACTTTAACACCTCATTTTACCTAAAATTATGTGGAAATGTTTAAAAAATTAACTTTCTGTCTTTGTGCAAAGATCATGTTGGATAGAACAGGATCCATTTTAATAAACACGATGAATAAAGATACATCGTTCTCATGTTCATGCTTATTACTGTGATATTTTATTTGTTAAATTAAATGGAAATTAAATCAATATATCCAGAAGCTGTGGCTTTTAGACAATGTTTGTGTGTTTCAGTGGAACTGGACTGAAATTGTAAAATGTAAATTCTTCCTTTTTTGCTTTTTTTGGCAGAAAACAGATTTTTAGCAATTAATTGTTGCAAAGCAAATAAATAGCAATAAAATTTGTTTATATTGCAGAATATTTCAATCCACAACCTTACTGAAGACTCACCACAGCAATATTCACAGTTTCTCCCTTTACAGCTGAAAACAAGAACAAAGATCAAAGACACACACACTCCCAAAGCTACAGCGAGAAAGATCACTGCAGCAGGATCCCAGGATTTTACTGTAAACAAACAAACAAACAAACAAACAAACAAACAAACAAACAAACAAACAAACACATAATAAAACACTACATCACATTTCATGTCAATATAAAATAATGATTTTGTCCTGTAATTATAACGATCATCATTCTACTGATTGATGGCAGTAAAAATATCGACATTAAACACAAATTAAAGAAAACGTTACGATGGAAATATTATTATTTGCATTCTCTGAGAAAGTAAATGTGATCTTACACTTCTTACCCAACTGTACTTGAGTCCCGTTCCCAAAAATGATCTTCCCACACACGGCCACAGCGCAGTAGTAAGTTCCAGTATCATTGATGCTGAGGATGTTCTTGGAGAAGTCGTACACACAGGTGTGTGTAGAAGAGCCGCTCTCACACTGACGGCTGCTGTTGTGATGAGTGTAAATGATTTGAGGATGGGATTGTGGTGAAGCAGCTCTGAACCAGAGCACTTGGTGTTCTGCTGCTCTGCTCTCAGAGAGAACCGAGCACTGCAGAGTCACTGACGCTCCTGCAGGAACCGAGTCCAACACGCCGCTCTGGATCACTGACACTTTTACATCTTCATCACCTGTTCAGTGTGATAGAGACGGGGTGAGATCTCAGGTATTTTCATCTACATTTACCTGTAAACTGTTTTTCAAACAAGTTCTTAAACTGATATTTCAAAAAGAGAAGAAGAATCATGGCACCAGAATCGCTTGATTAAAAAACAGTGTCGAAGTGATAAAGTCAGTCGTAAGGAAGGAAAGTTTGCTTGTATTGCGCTTTTCACAGAGAAACATCACAAAGTGCTTAACAAGAGCCATTTCACAGCATAAAAATGGAAAAAGAGAAACAGAGATGATGAAGTTACCACCAGAGCCGTGTATTTAAAAGACTTACAAAACTAAAAATACACAATTAATACGTAAAACACATCTCCAGTGAAACAGAGATATAATTCACAAACTCACTGTTTTGGACCAAATTACTTCTGGTTCTCACACAGTCGTCAATTATAGTGAAGTTTTCAATGTTGTCCAGTGTGGACCTCTTAAAACCTCTACAGTGAGGGACATGTCTGTTTGTAGGCATAGAACTAAATATATTCCATGCTATTTGGAGATCTGTAAAGCTGCCAATTGTTAAAAGTGTGATATAAATAAAATAATATTATTTTTTTTCCATTTTTATTTATTTATTTATTTATTTATTTATTTATTTAAATATGACCATAAATTGATTCAAATCACACAGCCAGGGATTTTATTTTATTTTTTTTATTTTTTTAACAAGGTGGGGAAATTTATTTATGACAGTTTAATCACCATGAAAAAAAACAAAAAACCCTTCATCCTTTCCAGAATGTATTAATTTCAATTCACACTGCCAAAGTTTTTTCTTTTAAATTTTTTTAAACAAGGTGTTTATTTATTTATTTATTTATTCGTTCATTTATTTATCCATTCCAGTTTAATCACCATTCAATAAATAAATAAAGCCTAAACCTTTCCAGAATGTATTCATTTTCAATTCACACTGTCAGGGATTTTCTTTTCATTTCTTTTTTTTTAACAAGGTGAGTTTATTTATTTATTTATTTATTTATTTATTTATTTTTTGCAGTTTTCTCACCATTATTACCAGAGACTGAAACAAACACTTGACAGAATAGTAATTAAATAAAATAATAATAATAATTAAAAACCCTAACCCTTTCCAGAATGTACTAACTTGTTATTTATGATGGTAATTAAATATACAGTGTTCAGAAATTGAGTGTGTATTGTACAAACAGTTTTAATTTAGTTAATTACCTCTTACAGCCAAGACAGTTCCTGTGATGAACGTAGCTTGGTGAAAGGAAAATTTCCCGCAGTAGTAAAATCCTCCGTCTTCTTTTTTTACATGTGAGATTGTCAGAGAAACGCCGTTCTCAGGCTACATCCACACGACAACAGCAACGGGATGTTATTTAAAAATATATCGCGTCCAAATGGGCAACGATCAGTAAAATATCAGGTCCATATGGCAACTCAACCCTTGCTGAAAACGATGCAATACACATGCCACACCTCTAGGGGCGCTGTAAGACGGTCCCTTCGGAGACACCAGAACAATAGAAGAAGTAAGGACGCATGCGCATAAACTATTATGCGCGAGACTTCATATTAGCCACAAAGTCAGGAAAATCTGTTCGTAAAATTACATTATAATGACCAAATACAATGAAAAGTATTTTTCCAGTCTCACCTGTGAAAGGTAATCCCATGTGATCTCGTTTGGACGGCAAACCTGTTGGTACAGTTAAACGCAGCTAATCTTTATTCTCCGCTTTGACCTCTCCAATATGGCGGCGAGGATGACGTATGATTCTACATGGAAGGTGGCGTCTTTAATGGTCCAGAATAAATTGAATACTACACGTTGATGGATTAATTTCTTGTTTCTCACCTGTGAAAGGTAATCCCATGTGATCTCGTTTGGACGGTAAACCTGTTGGTACAGTTAAACGCAGCACATGAATCTTTATTCTCCACTTTGACCTATCCAATATGGCTGCGAGGATGACGTATGATTCTACGCGGAAGGTTAATGGTCCGGAATAAATTGAATGCTACTACTTCTTTAATGGTCTGGAATAAATTGAATGCTACACGTTGATGGATTAATTTGCTCTTCTACGCCCTTTTTCAGGAATGTATTGTAGGACTTAAACCATCATCTGAAGAGGTGAGATCGCTCCTTTTTTTCCTTATTTTTGCTGGCGGGATTGACTCTGCCCTAAGGGCTATTCTCTCTCTCTCTCTCTCTCTCTCTCTCTCTCTCTCTCTCTCACTTTGCACCATTACACAATAAATATTCACAGTGAAAATATTTTGTAAGCACGTTTCACGGACCAAGTTATAGGATTTGTTGACAACTCGCATCGAGTTCGTTACACTTCTACCCGGCGTGAAGCACTCACAGTCATGTGGTTATGACGTCATCGTAAACAAATCCGTTCTACTCATCCAGACGACTTCGCAACGGCAACGTTGCCAGATCTTTCCACTCTGGAACCCGTTCTCAAAAAGATTGCGTTTTGGGCACCCAAAACGCCGGTGCCGTGTGGACGCCAGGCCTAAACGATAAGCAATTGTATCGGAGTCACCTGAATCCGTTGCCGTGTGGACAGGGCCTCAGTCTGCTCCATTTTAATTCCTGACGTCTTGAACATGGGGGAAATGTTGATATCTTCATAAGCTAATTTTCCTCCCACTTTTTGAGGCATTTCTCCAAATATTTGTTTGTACCAGAACAAACTTTCAACTGGATCAATGTCTCTAAATGAGCAGTTAAGAGTCACACGTTCTCCAGACTTCACTGAGAGAAATGATGGTTTGGGAAAATCCACAGATTGGGCTGGAGCTAGAAAATAATAAATAAATAAATAAATAAATAAATAAATAAATAAAAATTTTATTAAAAACTCTTTAAAACTTACTGATGGTGTTCAGAGATAAGAGAAGAATCCACAGTGATGTCATCTTCAGAGGTGAAGTCACACTCAGCTCGAGCTGCTGAAAAGCTGCCGTGTTTTTGTTCTTGAGACTTTCATCTGATTGGCTGCTTCAAGTCACGAGTTAAATTTCCTTTTCAGGTACGTTTCTATTTTTGAACCACACTGTGGTTCATCAGAAGCCTGTGGTTTTTGTGTGAAGTTTCCTCTGCATGTCCAGTGAGATGTAACTAAACCAGGACAAAAACATCAATAAGAAGAAAACTTTTTGAAAATTAAAAGTTGAAGCATTGCTCGGTTTTTCGGTAGATCTTTGTGCACCAGAATATAATCTGTCCTGCAGTGCTCCGGAATCCAACCCTCAGATCTGAGAAACCGCACTGCAAACACAGATTTCAAATCAGTGTGAGTTTAATCAGTCATTCCTCCTGAACATCAGTCCACTCGGATTCTTGTGTTGGTCATTTTTCGTTTCATATACAGTACGGATTTTGGTCAAATGTGATCCTGACCAGTGTGAAAACATGAAGAACATTAATGAAGATGATGCTCCATGTTAACAGCAGTTGAAGGCTTTCTGTCACCACTGAATTGTTTGACCTGCTCATGTGAGAGATTTCAAATCATTTTCATGTGGTGGGAAATTTTCTCAAAACTGCTATTTGTGGAAAGTTTTTGAAATCTGAGGAATAAAACCTCCAGTTTCAAACAAGACAGATGAGGCCTTGGTGAGGTTTCAGACATTTTTACGGCAAATTGACTGTTTTTGCTCCTGCGTTTTTTTTTTTTTAAACTGGCTCCTTACCAACATGATCTTTACAGAACTCCAAGGCAAAGTTACACATTAAACACATTACATTACAGGTATTTAGCAGACTCTGTTATCCAGAGTGTACCGGTGAGTGGCCGAGTGGTTAGCATGTCCGCCTCTCGATTGGGAGATCGTGAGTTCGACTCACAGTCGGGTCATACCAAAGACCATCATAAAAATGTTACCTTCTGGCAAGGCAAGCTGCAATACAGATGTGAGTGGGGAGTCAAACTCTCGTGGTTACCAGAGGACTAGCCCCACACTGTAACCCTAGCTATGTAATAGGCGAGAGGCCGAGGGCTAGGGAAATGGAGATCAGCGCCACCCTATGCGCCACAGGTGTGGGAAGGACTTTGGCTTGGCTTATCCAGAGCGACACAGAACATACAGAGCGGCCTGGGGAGCGGTTGGGGGTTTGGTGCCTTGTTCAAGAGAACTTCAGCCTTTCCTGCTGGTCCAGGGAATTGAACTGGTGACCTTTATGTCCTGAAGCTGCTTTGTTGACCTTTAGGCCATGGCTTCCAGCATAAAATCATTTCCACATCATTTTGGTAAAATATTATTGTGAAGGTATGAAGGTACATTACAGGATGACAAAAATAAGTGGTAAAACTGTTTGTTTTTGTTTTCCATCTTTTTCAGTCACGACCACATATGATGGGCTTCCCAGATCACCTCACAGTTATATGAAGTTTGGGGAGCAGTCACACCCTATATACTGTATCTGTGTATAATGTGTGTGTGTGTGTGTGTGTGTGTGTGTGTGTGTGTGTGTGTGTGTGTGTGTGTGTATACAGTATATACGTATGTATATCTTAAGTCACAATCTGTCTATATTTTAACAGTTATTCCACAAAATCAAGTCGTACATGAGCTGATCGCCAATGAGGCGCGTAGCACAGAGTTGTCTATAAGCCATGTATGACAAGATTGAGTGGAATAACTGTTTTATTTGATCCACGGTCACTGGATTTTGAGAAACAGAGCATTTTTATTATTTTTTATTTTTTACAAATTTGATCAATAAAAACTTTATACAAAACGTCCGACAAAATCATTTCCACTTAGAAAGTAAACAAACTGGTGACATGACAGGAGCAATTTGTAAAAAAAAAATGCTATAATTATAATTCTCAAAAACTGAAAATATAAAAAGATATGTTCATACGATCAAATACATTTATTCCTTATTTTGTTGCTTTTTTTTGCATTTTTCATGGTTTTATTTTCGAGGAGAGTTTTTATTTCGTCCTCGGTTGATTCAGCAATGCTCTCCGCCATTTTGTTTTTTCTCTACTCACGGTATATGAGCTGATATCCTAGTAGTAGAGTAGCCAATCAGAGCATGTGATTGCTCATATCCAGTGAATGTGGAGAGAATAACTTATTTTATCTTTCCTCTAGACTCCAATTTCTCCTTTCTTGTGTTTTCTTCATTTTGTTTCTTTCCTGTCCTGACCGCTCCTCTCCTCTCCTCTCCTCTCCTCTCCTCTCCTCTCCTCTCCTCTCCTCTCCTCTCCTCTCCTCTCCAAGGTCTAATCTGCTGATATTCATTATAAATTTATGTGAATATTTTGGTATAAGTTTTATTGTTCACGCCACATTCACACATCAACACATTCACGCCAATGGAATGTTTGGAATATTCCACAAATCATTAATTTGCACAAGCAGCGCTGGCACAAATTGCTACTCTCACTCAGGATCTTTCTACTTTTATTATTATTATTATTATTATTATTATTATTATCCTAATGTCTTGTCGGATGCTATTTCTCCCTCAGGTTTCAACCAATCATCACCAGATTTCACATAAAGAAACCTCTTGTGTGAATGAAGTTGCTATGATTTTTGGTGCTGATCTGGATCACTGAACCAGAATGATCCATGAAAAATAGGCTTTTTCCTCACTAAGCGTCATTCTCTCTCTTACTGTTCTGGATCTATAGGGTACAGTGGCCAGACGTCCCGGTTTGTAACAGCTAGCGCAAATTACTGTGACTTTAGTTACATTCTCTAGCTAGTTATTATGATTATTATTATTATTATTATTATTATTATTATTATTATTATTATAAAGCCTTTTAGAATGTATTTTCCCTTCAGGTTTCAACCAATCATTCACAAATTTCACATGAAGAAACCTCTGGGCTGAATTAAGCTGCCGTGACTTTTGGTGCTGATCTGGATCGCTGAACCAGAATGATCCATTCAGTCACTTATAACTCTGTAATTTTTCATGAATTTTACAGTCAGTTTTTTTTATTATTATTATTTTGTTCAGGGCACAACTTTTCCTCACTAAGCGTCATTCTCTATCTTTTACCGTTCCAGATCTATAGGGTACGGTGACCAGACATCCCGGTTTATAACAGCTCGTGCTTTGACTTTAGTCACAGTCTCTATCTAACTCAAACTTCCTGAAGATCATCCTGAAGAAAAGTCTTGTTTTGTTTTCCACTTTTATTTCGAGTCATATTGTAATATTGACTCACCAGATCACTGTGAAAACACAAACACTTTGGCACAAGTTATAGATTACATATAAATTATTAATTAAATCATTAGTTAATTGTTAGAGAGTGTTTAACTGTTAAACACTCTCTAACAATTAACTAATGATTTAATTAATAATTTATCAAAAAAACACGTTTAACTCCAGCATCCATGATAATGGTGTGATGATGATAAACTTTAACATCATCAGACCATTATCATGGATGATGGAGTTAAACGTGTTTTTTGGGGGGGTATTTTCTAATTCCGTGTTCAACTATGTTACTTTCAGTGTTAGTGAAAGTCAGTGAGTCAAGATTGTCAGCAAAGAAAACAACAACAACAACAACAACGAGATGTTAGACATTTCTCTAACAGCTCCCATATACTGCTTCAATTTTTTAGTCATGTGACCAGAAATGTCCTGGCTTTTGATGGTTAAAGTACAAGATGATGAAAGGATGCAACAGTAACAATGAAAACAAAACAAAACTGTAATCGTTTGAAATTGCTGCAGTAAATCAGAAATAAAACACTTCAGGAAATACAGTGGTGCTTGAAAGTTTGTGAAACCTTTAGAATGTTCTATATTTCTGCATAAATATGACCTAAAACATCATCAGATTTTCACACAAGTCCTAAAAGTAGATAAAGAGAACCCAGTTAAACAAATGAGACAAAAAATATTAGACTTGGTCATTTATTTATTGAGGAAAATGATACAATATTGCATATCTGTGAGTGGCAAAAGTATGTGAACCTCTAGGATTAGCAGTTAATTTGAAGGTGAAATTAGAGTCAGGTGTTTTCAATCAACGGGATGACAATCAGGTGTGAGTGGGCACCCTGTTTTATTTAAAGAACAGGGATCTATCAAAGTCTGATCTTCACAACACATGTTTGTGGAAGTGTATCATGGCACGAACAAAGGAGATTTCTGAGGACCTCAGAAAAAGCGTTGTTGATGCTCATCAGGCTGGAAAAGGTTACAAAACCATCTCTAAAGAGTTTGGACTCCACCAATCCACAGTCAGACCGATTGTGTACAAATGGAGGACATTCAAGACCATTGTTACCCTCCCCAGGAGTGGTCGACCAACAAAGATCACCCCAAGAGCAAGGCATAATAGTCGGCGATGTCACAAAGGACCCTAGGGTAACTTCTAAGCAACTGAAGGCCTCTCTCACATTGGCTAATGTTAATGTTCATGAGTCCACCATCAGGAGAACACTGAACAACAATGGTGTGCATGGCAGGGTTGCAAGGAGAAAGCCACTGCTCTCCAAAAAGAACATTGCTGCTCGTCTGCAGTTTGCTAAAGATCACATGGACAAGCCAGAAGGCTATTGGAAAAAATGTTTTGTGGACGGATGAGACCAAAATAGAACTTTTTGGTTCAAATGAGAAGCGTTATGTTTGGAGAAAGGAAAACACTGCATTCCAGCATAACAACCTTATCCCATCTGTGAAACATGGTGGTGGTAGTATCATGGTTTGGGCCTGTTTTGCTGCATCTGGGCCAGGACGGCTTGCCATCATTGATGGAACAATGAATTCTGAATTATACCAGTGAATTCTAAAGGAAAATGTCAGGACATCTGTCCATGAACTGAATCTCAAGAGAAGGTGGGTCATGCAGCAAGACAATGACCCTAAGCACACAAGTTGTTCTACCAAAGAATGGTTAAAGAAGAATAAAGTTAATGTTTTGGAATGGCCAAGCCAAAGTCCTGACCTTAATCCAATGGAAATGTTGTGGAAGGACCTGAAGCGAGCAGTTCATGTGAGGAAACCCACCAACATCCCAGAGTTGAAGCTGTTCTGTATGGAGGAATGGGCTAAAATTCCTCCAAGCTGGTGTGCAGGACTGATCAACAGTTACCGCAAATGTTTAGTTGCAGTTATTGCTGTACAAGGGGGTCACACCAGCTACTGAAAGCAAAGGTTCACATACTTTTGCCACTCACAGATATGTAATATTGTATCATTTTCCTCAATAAGTAAATGACCAAGTCTAATATTTTTGTCTCATTTGTTTAACTGGGTTCTCTTTATCTACTTTTAGGACTTGTGTGAAAATCTGATGATGTTTTAGGTCATATTTATGCAGAAATGTAGAAAATTCTAAAGGGTTCACAAACTTTCAAGCACCACTGTATAATCAGCTCCAGTGAGACACACTCAGGTTGTTTTATTCGTTCCATACTGTGGCTTTTCATCATTAAACTCTAAGTCTTAGAAGGACGTTGTACATCAGAATATATAATATCCTGAGGTTGTTGTTTCTTTACTCTTCCTCTTTTGGCTCTCCTCTCACTGAAATGTAAAGCAGTGTAATTCAGCTCCACAGTGTCACAGTCCTGGAGGAACAGATACGAAATTACAAAGAACAGAGATCTCAATTATTACACTTTTAGTACAAAAACTAATTGTTTGTCCTTTTATGAAGTAACGTACTCACACATGCTGAATATTTACCTGATTCGGGGTTTTGTCCGTCACAGAACTTTGTTTGAGTTTCACTGTTGAGAACAAAATGTGTTTTACGGACAGATCAGCGGACGTCTCTATAGTGAGACACACTTTTTATTTTTTATTTTATGGTCACACTTTTTGGTTCTTCATAAACAGATTTAAAAATGTGTGTGTAATTGTTGAGATGGTGAAATTGTACGTGAGGAGATGTTTCTAGAACATTTCTGGAAGGAGTCTCCAGTGTGAACACTTTGTCGCAGTCAGAGGTAAAGATAAGAGGTGAGTTGTGGTAAAAGGGGAATAAAACACTTCAGGAGATGATGAGGTGGGAACAGTAGCTCCGCTTCATACCACATCAGGATATCTAATGAACAGGAACTTTGGGTATTTTGTCAATTTGATGGAAGTCGTGATCTAATTACTCATAAACCGTCCATTCGGTGTACTGTATGTAATAGGAATTATATACACAATAAAGCCAAAAGTATGTGGACACCTGATCATGTGGTTCTTCCTCAAGCTGTTGAAACAATATCAGAAGCACACAATTGTACAGAATGTCTTTGTGTCCTGGAGCATTACAGTTTCCCTTCACTGGAACTAAGAGATCCAAAACTGCTCCAGCATGACAATGCTCCTGTGCACAAAGCACGCTCCATGAAGACATGGAGTGGAAGAACTCGAATGTTCTGCACAAAGCCCTGACTGAACTCAACCCCACTGAACTGGAACACTGACTGCACCCCAGACCTCCTCACTCACACTCTTGTACCTGAATGAACACAAATCCCCACAGACACACTCCAAAATCGAGTGGAAAGCCTTCCAGAAGATTAGAGGTTATTATAAGAGTAAAAAGAGGACCAACTCTGTGTTAAAGCCCAGGGTTTTTAAATGTTAAACGATGGGTGCTCTGATGGGTGTGATGGTTGGGTGTCCAGATACTTTTGGCTAGTTGGTGTAATGTTAAAATATTTATATTTATAAGAATATAATAACTTTAATAAAATCCATAATGCAGACTCACCTCTGTTTCTTCCTTTACAGGTTATGATAAAGATCAAAGCAAAGATCACAATCACACACACTCCCAAAGCTCCAGCGAGACAGATCACTACAGGATCCACGACAGATCTCTCTGCTACACAGGAAATATCACAGGATTAAATATTGGTACAACATGCATACATAAATAAACTGATACACTCTGAGCGATGATGTAAGCAGATAAAGAAGATTCCAGCATTTTATCCCACACTTGAATTCTCAGTGTTAACTTCTTAGAATGTGTTGATGAATTTTCTCGAACAGCAGAACTAAAGATAGATGCAAATGTGGTTAAATCACATCTACAGTGTAATACAGTATATTAAAGTGCTCATTCTAATCTGAGCAAACTCCAAATCACAATCTCCTGCCAATAGAGCGATCGCTTCAGTCATACGTACAAATAGAGAAAACCTCAAAATAAAATTCTTACCTTTCACTAATAAAAAGGTTCCTTTTCCAAAACTTGTTGAAAGTCCACAATAATACAAAAGTCCACAGTAATACAAGGCTTCATCTGATGGTTCCACATTAACAATTTTCAAATGGAAGCCCGTTTTTTCTTCTTTCTCGATGCTGAATTTTGGCGGCTTGAACTCATCTATATCTTTGGTTTCATGTTGAAATGTCAACAATACCTGAGGCACCTGTCTGACTTTTTGCTTGAACCAGATGATGGTTCCACGGTTATCCTCTTGCATTTTAAAGCAGTGCAGAGTCACGTTCTCACCAACACCAGCAGTGATCACTGGGTTCGGCTGATTGAGATCATTTATCAGTGCAGAATCTAATATAAATGGTTAAAGAATGAAACATGAGCAAATAAACCAAAACTATTGTTTTCATCCAGTAATTCACAGAGATTGGTGTAATATTGTGAGTAACATGGGATCACATGAGCATTAAATCTTACTGACATTATCAAGCTCAATGCAATGTGCTGAATAAACTGAATTTCCAGTGTAACCAGCGACTGGAGGTCAGAGAGGAGATGTGTAAAGTGTGTTTGTGTTTGTGTTGCACAGAAATGTATATTGCTTCTATGTTTTATCATCAAATTTCAAGGTGAAAAATCTTACACAGGAACAATTTAAGATAAAAAAATGAAATTGAGGTGCAGGTCAGAAAATTAGAGTATCATGAAAAAGTTCAATATTTTCCTTCAGTTATTTAAGAAAGTGAAAATGTAATATATTCTCGACTCAGTACATGTAAACTAAAATGTTTCAGACATTTTTTTCCTATTTTAATTTTGATAATTTTGTTCTACAATGCAAAAAAACCATTTTGAGTTTCAGTAGAAGAATATAAATACCGTGTATCTCTCGTTCTATTTCAGTACATGCAACCACAATCATGTTGAAGACTGCTGACTTTACAGTTGTTCAGAAGATGTTCATCAACCCACTCCAGACGGAGGGAAAGGCACAGAAGGTCATTGCTGAAAAGGCTGGCTGGAAAAGGTGCACAAGCAACAGGGATGATTGCAGCCTTGAGAGGAGTGTCAAGAAAAGTTGATTCAAGAATTGGGGAGAGGTTCACAAGGAGTGAACTGAGGCTGGTGTCAGTGCATCAAGATGCACCACGCACAAACGTCTTCAGGAAAGGAGTTACAGCTGTTGCATTCCTAATATCAAGCCATTCCTGAACCAGAGACAATGTCAGAAGCGTCTTACCTGGGCTCGGGAGAAAAAGAACTGGATTGTTGTTGCTCAATGTTCCAAAGTCCTCTTTTCAGATGAAAGTAAATCTTGAATTTAATTTGGATATCAAGATCTGAGAGTTTGGAGGAAGAGTGGAGAAGAACAGAATCCAAAGTGTTTGAAGTCCAGTGTGAAGTTTCCGCAGTCTGTGATGATTTGAGGTGCCATGTCATCTGCTGGTGTTGGTCCACTGTGTTTCATCAAATCCAACATCAACACAGCATCCATCAGGAGATTTTAGAGCACTTCATGCTTCTATCTGCTGACAAGCTTTATGGAGATATCGATTTCCTTTTCCAGCAGGACTCAGCACCTGCCCACAGTGCCAAAACTACTACCAAATGGTTTGCTCACCATGATATTACTTATGCCAGCCAACTTGCCTGACCTGAACTCCAGAGAGAATCTATGGAGTATTGTCAAGAGGAAGATGAGAACCACCTGACCCAAAAATACAGACGAGCTGAGGGCCACTATCGAAGCAACCTGGGCTTCCATAACACCTCAGCAGTGCTACAGGCTGATCGCCTCCATGCCATGCCGCATTGATGTGGTAATTCATGGTAAAGGGGTCCTAACCAAGTATTGAGAGTATAAATGAACATACAATACTTTTCAGAAGTTGGACATTTCTCAATTGTAAATTCTAGTTTGATTGATCTTTGGAAATATTCTACTGATTTGAGATACTGGATTTCTGATTTTCACAAGCTATAATAATCAAAATAATAAAAAAGGCTTGAAATATTTCACTTTACATATAATGAATAGAGAATATATGAAAGATCACCTTTTTGAATTAAACTACGACAAAATGAACTTTTTCCATGATATTCTAATTTTTTGAGATGCACCTGTATCTTTAAAAGCATTTGAGATCTGAGAGAAAATGTTCAGAGAAATTAAACTTTTTAACTCTTTTATCTGTTTGACCAGAGTTAAAAATCCTTAGTAACAGTCTCAGAATTTTCATAATGTAAATTTGAAATTATTTTGCAGTTTTGCGATTTTTTTCAGCTATAAATGAAGATTTTAGTTTTTGTCATAGGTTTCACTCACTAGAATCTCAAAAAAAAAAATCAGTTTTCCTTAAAGTGTCTCTTCATCCAGACACAACCCCCTAATATTAAGATCACAGACTGTTTTTGTGTCAGTAATCCTTATTACAGCGGCACACTGATGAGCAGAAACATAATGAACCATCCACACTTACCAGTTTGATTAAAAAGCATCACTGTGATCCACATCAGTGTGATCATCTTCAGTGTGAGCTCTGTGTACAGCATGTCTCCTCTCGCTGCACTGATCGACGGTCAAACTGAGCACTGCTCACTTTGGGCAAAGACTGATGGTGTGACATCACATCACATCTCTGACATCACAGATTTCCAGGGTATTTATTTATTTATTTATTTTTTTTTTGAGACACAAATCTAGACTAGAAAGCAAAGCAGTAGATAGTAGACTGTGGCCCCTCCTCAAGGTATTTGAACACACGCTTCACAACTCTTTCAACAGCTCATCTCATCTCATTATCTCTAGCCGCTTTATCCTGTTCTACAGGGTCGCAGGCAAGCTGGAGCCTATCCCAGCTGACTACAGGCGAAAGGCGGGGTACACCCTGGACAAGTCGCCAGGACTCTTTCAACATCCTCTTCAAAAATACAATACAAAAAATATATATATATCAATAAAAAGTTTCTAACTTTATCTTGCACTTTGTTTGCTGGCCGAAACTTTCTGTGATCTTTCCGTGTTCTCCTTTATTGGCTCTCTGCGTTCTGCCTCTCGTAAACCACTTTGTCTGGCTAAATTAAAAGTAAATTAAATATAGTGATTATAAAGGGAAGTTGTATCTTTACCTGTGTAAATAATTAACACATCCTGCACTGTGTACATTTCATCCTGTAGATTCAGCTGCAGGTAAAATTCACTCGACTTCCTGGGGAATTAAACCTCATGACCTTGAGGTCAACCTGAGGCCCATAAGCTTCTGCGCTTATTATTGAGATCCTCCTCCTGACATCCTTAAGCCATTCCACACAGTGTGTCCAAAAGTATTCGGACATCCGACCATCACACCCGTATGTGTTTCACATCCCATTCTGAACCCCTGGGCATTCAGCCACAGGAGAGTGAGTGAGGTCGGGCACTGATGTTCAGCAAAAAGACCTGGCGCTCATTCAGCATTAAATTCACTCCAGAGGTGTTCAGTGGGCTCTGTGCAGGACACTAGAGTTCTTCTACACCAACTTCAGCCTTTTTTCAGCCTTACTTTGTGCATGGGGGCATTGTCAGGCTGGAACAGGTTTGGGCCTCTTAGTTCCAGTGAAGGGAAATGTTAGTGCTCCAGCAGAGAAAGGCATCCTGGACAATTCTGTGCTTCTGCCTTCCAGCAGTTTGGGGAAGAACCACATATGAAATGTGTGTGATGGTCAGCTGTCCACATACACAATAGGAGCAAAAGTATGTGGACACCCAATCATCACATTCTAGATTTATTCCTTCTTTGCTATTATAATAACCTCCACTCTTCTGGAAGGCTTTCCACTAGATTTTAGGGTGTGGCTGTGGGGATTTGTGTTCATTCAGCCACAAGGGCATCACTGAGATCAGGCACTGATGTTGGTGAAGAGGCCTGAGGTTCAGTCAGTGTTCCAGTTCATCCCCAAGGTGTTCAGTGGGGTTGAGTTCAGTCAGGGCTCTGTACAGGACACTCGAGGTCTTTGGGCCTCTGAGTTCCAGTGAAGGGAAATTGTAAATCCTACAGCAGTGAACAAAGACATTCTGTACAATTGTGTGCTTCCAACTTTGTGGTAACAGTTTGGAGAAAACTACACATGGATGTGATAGGAGGGTGTCCACATACTTTTGGCCATATAGTGTATAGAGTGTAAAAGTCCAGCTGAGTATTTGTCTCTCAGTAAGGGTTCCTAGTAGCAGCACTTTTATGAAGATAAAAGCTCTTAATATTCTAAAGAACCCTTGAAAAACCCTTACAAACCTCTACAAGCTCCTTCTTCCTCGACTGATTCCTGACTTTGACCAACGACCAAAGATTTAGGAAAATCTCATCTCTCTTTTTCTGAATTATGATCATGAAGAGATGTGAGACTTTTGTGTTGATACGGCTGGAGTTTTATTCAGGCCTTAATGCGGCTCCTCCTTCACCACTCTGTGACTCGAGCCAATCAAATTCTCTCTCTCTCTCTCTCTCTCTCGCTCCACCCCACATCTCAGCCACACTTTGACACTGAAGAAGCAAAACTGAAATATTAAAATGAACTGTCAGGAGATAGACCATGTGGTGCAGGTTTTCTGTAAATGAGTTTTAATGAATCAAGATCAGAGAAGTGAAATAAAAAGAATTTGGTGCTCAGTGAATTTGATCGCATTTTATAGACAAATATATTATGATGTAATATTTGGATGGAGGTTAAATACATGCATGAATACAGGTTTTCTCACAAAGATGAACAAACAGGTCTTTATTTCTGTATGTAAAGTGTGTCTGTGGTTTTGTAGCTCTGTTTATCTCTTTGCTCTTTGACACACTGCAGCTCTGAGTGTTTCATCTCTGATGGTGTTTCTGAGAAAAGCGACTCAGGCGGTCAGAGCGGCCTGCAGGTTCTCACCTCTCAAACTTTCCACAGGATGTGTGGTTATTTTTTTCTCTCTCAGGCCACGCTGTTGTTTTTCAGATACAATCCAGAATTAGAATCATCTTCATAGCCTTTCTATAAATGTGTGAAATTGTAACTCCTCTCTTCTAAAGCACCAGATTTCACTTTAATCTGCTCTAAACACACAGCAGCATGGTCACGGAGTTTATAAGCCACACCACTCTCAGCTTTAACTTCCCACACCAGACCTGTGTGTGCATTCTGTGTGTGCTGAGGGACAGTGAAGGGGAACGAGCTTCTTATGAGACCCACAGCTGTGAAAGGTCACATGTCCGACTTGTTTATAGAGAAAAGTTCAAAAGTTTGCATCCCCCTAGGTTTTTGGATGTGAAATATAATAATCTGTTTTACCATTTCAGTGCAAAAATATATCTAAAGAGATAAAAAATAAATAAAGAATTGATAGGAAAGAGGTTATTAAAGCAATATATGATGAGTATATCAGTTATTAGAGAATATTTACATATATTGCATACTGAAAGGGAAAGTTTTTTTTCATTTATTGGTTTGTTTGTTTTAACCCTCAGTTTGGTCACCTCTCAGTCTCCACCCATCAGCCAGCAGCCGTAATCCATTATAATGCTGTTACTTTAAGGTGTTAATATTAAACACACTGCTGATGCCCAACATGTCTGTTCATGTGTGAGTGAAAAACAGACACTAAAAGTTCTCACCCCTTCATGTGTCAGGCCGAGATTCAGCAGCAGCTCAACACCCCGCCCTGAACTTCCTGATTCGAGGTTAGTGGGCGGAGCTTCTTATAATCCACCAGATCATAAACCTCAGGGCAGAAAGCTCCTTCTTCACTTGTCCTGATCTCATCAAACATCTGCAGGTGCCATTTCTCAGGAACACTCGTAGCTGTGACCTCCGTCTCTTCTTTATTCATGTTTTGTAAAGACTATAAATAGGAGAACTGGGCTGATGTTCTCACTGGAAATTTGCTGTGGTGTAAGAGGAATAAAACACTTTGGGCTGTGCTGTCATAGGAAAATAATCAACTTCAGGCTGGTAACAGTGAATCCTCTGCATGTCTGTGTACCGTATTGAGCTGGATTTCTTCTTGTCTTAAACCTGTCACTGTGTTTTCACAGTGTTATCGACACTGTATGGACAGAACATGTGGACTGTCTTGTGGTTGAGTCCTGAAAGCAGGACAAGTCCATCCATCCATCCATCCATCCATCCATTATCTGTAGCCGCTTATCCTGTCCTACAGGGTCACAGGCAAGCTGTCATCTTACTGAAAAAGTGAAAATAGTGAAAATACAGTTTCTTAAGGCAATAAAGATGAATTTTTCTTGACATCATAACTTTTTATTTACTGCAGTCCTGTGAGGAATGAGGGATCATTTTTGTTTAAGATTTTATAAGTGCATTCTTCTTCTTCTTCTTCTTCTTCTTCTTCTTCAGTCCTCTTCTGTGACTCTAACTCATCAGTTCTCACGCTCCTTAACCCTTTCCATGTCAGAGTTTTCCTCTATGAACCCTGTCAAACTGCACTGCCTCCATCTAGTGACACAATATTTATTTTATGTTCCTTCTTCATTGTTCCTTTTTGCAGCCAGGGACCACTTTCAGTTCAAAAATAAAACCATTCACCCCCCTCCCCCCCATATCACTATAAATCTTAATTTTACAATTTAAATCACTGTTATTGTCACACACCAAAGACAAAGATACAGAGCAGCAAGTAAATCTGGAACCCTGGAGTTTTGTGGAACTTATTTACCATCACTGAATAGAAATTGTTGAACAGTAGCGATCAGCTCTGAGTAAACTGGCACACTTGGGACTTAAACATCAACCAGTCTGTACTATAAGAACCATTTGATCTATTAAATGAAATGTGACACTTGTGTTCACTTTGATATCCAGTATATTATTGTGCCCTCGTCTTTGTGTCCTTTTGAGCCGCTCTGTCAGAGAAAGTCTGTTCCAGTATTGAAGAAATAATCTTGGGAAAACTCTTTTAACCCCCTGAGCAGGTGCAGTCAGACCCAGTCAAAACAACGCCATCAGGACAAACTGTACAGATGTTCAACAACACATGAGAGTGTTGACATTTTTTAAGCTTGTTCATGACCCCAAATGAGGCAAAGTTATGTGATTTTATTCATAAAAAGAGACTCGAAGCAGTATTCCAGACAAATCACAAACATAAATGAGTCAAAACAACCCCCAACATAAGAGGAGGATTAAACTGCTGATTTTGTGTTGCCAGGTGCCTTGTAATGTTCTAGAATCTCAGCAGTGACTGTATCTATAGGTGGACACTGTGACAGGTCTTCAAAAGTAAATCCGTGTCTCTAAGGCCCTCTAGTGGCTGGCTGCAGTACAGTTTAAACCCCACCCAACCCCATATTGTGTATTTGTAGCTGACTGAGGTTCCGTGCTTTATGTTGATCTGGCAACCAGTGCATTGTGTCAGAAGAGTTTCAACACCACGGACAGCGACACACTTTCACTCCTCACTGCTCTTCTCTCTGATCTCAAACTCACACATTTCTGCTCTCTCTCTCTCTCTCTCTCTCTCTCTCTCTCTCTCTCTCTCATACTGTCACCACACACTTTTTACACTTTTCCCTTCACTTCACTCTAAACACCAGCTACTGGTGAGTATCAGCGTGGAGCAAAACATTATAATATTTTAATATTTTAGGATCAAGAACTAATACACAAAACACAAAGGCTCAGATGTACGGGGTGGGGGTGGGGGGGGGGGGTCATCAGATCATTTTAAACAAAGGTCAAGAAATGAAGTGATTAAATTAACTGAAAAAACCTCCACTGACAACACAGTGTGTATGTTGGGTGGATATTTACGTTAATTATGTGAATGGCATTTAGCACAGGCTCTTATCCACAGTGACATACAACATACCCAGAGCAGCCTGGGGGGCAGTTGGGGGTTAGATGCCTTGCTCAAGGGCAATTCAACCGTTCCTGCTGGTCCAGGGAATCGAACCAGTGACCTTTTGGTCTCAAAGCTGCTTCACAGGGTGATGGAAATCTGAAGATGGTTATATCAAATGGTATCCTTCAGGAAAGCAAAGCTAAGGCAGGCTGTTATTTATTTATTTTCTATATTTGCAGCCTCCTTCCTCCTCATTTTGTTGATCTTTATTTTCATACAATCAAGAAAAAGTGCAGCATTCTAGTCTTCAATACACAAAATTACTCAGTTTCACACAAAGTTCTTTATTTACTAAGAAATATTTTTGAATGTACAACCATATCACTGATCATGATTTTCTGTTATACCCCCATAGCACACTGGCTAACATGCTAACTAACAGACATTAGTAGTTAGTCGCTAAAATTCAGTGATGAAGGTTTAATGCTTTGTCCTGATCCTCTGTACTGTAACTGCAACAGACACATAAAGTGTATAACAGTCTTTTCTTCTCTTCACACTTCTGTAGCCCTGCAGAGACCTCGACCTCAATTACATTTAGTTTTTAATCATCACCTTGTAATGTTCCATCATGTTAATATCGATTTCCAATCAGGCTAAAGATTAAAAGTATGAGAGGAATGAACATTAGACATGGTCCGATATTTATGACCTAAGAAAGAGGAGAGTAAATCACGTCAGTGTACACATTATCATGAGCTCGTTCTCTCTTCCCTCATGTTTTACTGAAGTGTGAGGCAGCAAAGTTCAGCTCTACAGCATCACGATTCTGTGGGAATGAAATATGAAATGATTACTTGATGGAAATATGAGCACATTGTAACAGTTAGCCTGTTTGAGCGGGATTAGATTTCCAAAAAATGTAATGTGGACGAGATGAAGTCAAGACACAGCTTTCATCTGAATCTGTTACAAGGTTTAGGTAAGTTCATAATAATAATAATAATAATAATAATAATAATAATAAGTATAAACTCAGCATTAGTGACCTGATTTGGTGTTTTCTTGACCACAGAGTCTTGAGATCTCCCTATAAAAAAAATATGTATATATATGTTTATGTTGAGATCCAGATTTAATATACAGTATATTGCTGTTTAATGAGGACTCACAATACTACTATTACTACTACTACTACTACTACTACTACTACGAATAATAATAATAATAATAATAATAATAATAATAATAATAATAATAATAATATAGTTCAACTTATATCATGCCTTTCTCACAGCCAAGGTTGCTTTACAGTTACAAAAAAAAAAAAAAAACTGTCCACCAAAGAGGCTCAGGATGTAATTCCAGTGGTGTAGCTACCCACAGTCCCACCAAAAGGTGTATGAGGGTATGTCCCACACCGCCTGCACGGCCGCCACGACACCGCCGGGCAACATCACTCTGAACACCACGCCATGGATCTACAAAGTGATCACAAAAGCACTGCCACACAGAGCGCTGGTGTGTCCCAAACAACCTGCACAGCCACTGCGATGCCACTGAACAACATCACTCAGGACACCGTGCCAAAGACAGAAGCACCGCCACACAGAGCGCTGGATAACCCTGATGTAAAAAGAGCAACGAGCTCACTGCAGTCCATAGTGAGCAGCACAGGCATCACCCACAGTGCACCAAGGCCTGAAGGAAACCGACACCCAAAACTGGGTCTGGAGCTACACCACAACCGGCGGGCAAAACATTCAAACAAAGAACAAACATCAAACTGTAGAAACACAAATAGAGAAACAAAGGGGGGAAAAATAAAAAGCTCCGGTGAGAAGCGGCAGCCAAAATGCGCACAGCGTCGTCTCAACTGGAAACAGAAATGGAGTAAATGTGCAGCAGTTTGGGGAAAAAAAACAAACCACTGGATGTGACTGAGGCTGAATTCTGGAGAAAAAATGATGTAAAATCAGGTTTTGAGAATTGGGTTGGGGGTTGTTTTTTCTCCCTGTACATACGTTAACACCTCATTTTACCTAAAATTATGTAGAAATGTTTAAAAAATTAACTTTCTGTCTTTGTGCAAAGATCATGTTGGACAGAACAGGATCCATTTTAATAAACACGATGAATAAAGATACATCGTTCTCATGTTCATGCTTATTACTTTGATATTTTATTTGTAAAATTAAATGGAAATTAAATCAATATATCCAGAAGCTGTGGCTTTTAGACAATGTTTGTGTGTTTCAGTGGAACTGGACTGAAATTGTAAAATGTAAATTCTTCTTTTTTTGGCTTTTTTTTTGGCAGAAAACAGATTTTTAGCAATTTATTGTTGCAAAGCAAATAAATAGCAATAACAATTGTTTATATTGCAGAATATTTCAATCCACAACCTTACTGAAGACTCACCACAGCAATATTCACAGTTTCTCCCTTTACAGCTGAAAACAAGAACAAAGATCAGAGACACACACACTCCCAAAGCTACAGCGAGAAAGATCACTGCAGCAGGATCCCAGGATTTTTCTGTAAACAAACAAACAAACAAACAAACAAACAAACATAATAATAAAACACTATTTGACATTTTATGTCGATATAAAATAGAGATTTTGTCCTGTGGTTATAACGATCGTCATTGTACTGATTGATGGTAATCAAAATATCGACATTAAACACAAATTAAAGAAAACGTTACGATGGAAATATTATTATATGCATTCTCTGAGAAAGTAAATGTGATCTTACACTTCTTACCCAACTGTACTTGAGTCCCGTTCCCAAAAATGATCTTCCCACACACGGCCACAGCGCAGTAGTAAGTTCCAGTATCATTGATGCTGAGGATGTTCTTGGAGAAGTCGTACACACAGGTGTGTGTAGAAGAGCCGCTCTCACACTGACGGCTGCTGCTGTGATGAGTGTAAATGATTTGAGGATGGGATTGTGGTGAAGCAGCTCTGAACCAGAGCACTTGGTGTTCTGCTGCTCTGCTCTCAGAGAGAACCGAGCACTGCAGAGTCACTGACGCTCCTGCAGGAACCGAGTCCAACACGCCGCTCTGGTTCACTGACACTTTTACATCTCCATCACCTGTTCAGAGTGATAGAGATGGGGTGAGATCTCAGGTGTTTTTATCTACATTTACCTGTAAACTGCTTTTCAAACATGTTCTTAAACTGATATTTCAAAAAGAGAAGAAGAATCATGACACCAGAATCGCTCGACTAACAAACAGTGTAGATGTGATAAAGTAAGTGAGTCAGGAAGGAAAGTTTGCTTGTATTGCGCTTTTCACAGAGAAATGTCACAAAGTGCTTAACAAGAGCCATTTCACAGCATAAAAATGGAAAAAGAGAAACAGAGATGATGAAGTTACCACCAGAGCCATGTATTTAAAAGACTTACAAAACTAAAAATACACAATTAATCCATAAAACACATCAGAATCAGAACCAGAAGCACTTTATTGCCAGGTATGTTACACACACGAGGAATCTGACTCCGGTTCGACTTAGTTTTCATAGTACAGACAGAAAAAGTATAGAAAGAAAAACACACACACACACACACACAGAGTCTCACTGCAGTGAACTCCATGGAGAGAATTGCGTTTCTACAGCGATGGCCTTGAGGCAGTGCTGGCTAGGGAGCCAAGATAAGATTGGAATTTGTTTAGACTTAAGATGGGTAGACGTGTCCTTTTTCGCCTAACCCGCTTGTCCATTCTGGCCACCAAAACGATCCATTTCTCTTTGCAAAGCCATCAACTTCTCCATGATGTTATCCATGTTGCGATTCAAGTTCTGAATAGCTACAGTCTGAGTGCTAACGGCTTTGCCCACCGCTTCGATCATATCGGGCAGCTTTGTGGGGCTTTGAACAGGGCTTTTTTTCAGCTGGACAGATAATTGATCTGCTGACTGATGAACGGATTTCTCGAAGCAAAATGACTGTATTTGGTGAAAGTACAAAAAGAAAAGAAAAAAACAAAAAAGCTGATAATATTTTTATATTTGTTCACAATACATACATAATAATACATATTAAATACATTTGCCCGTAATCATGATATTTTTATTCACTGTCGCTAAACGTTCTTTATCCCCTTCAGACCTGATTTTTTTCTACTGAGCAAGAAAATGTTTCCACAGCTGATTTTTACTTTTCTTCAATGTGGAAATGAAGTCAGAATATTTATTTTTTGCCAACTCATATTTTTATTCGGCGGCACGGTGGTGTAGTGGATAGCGCTGTCGCCTCACAGCAAGAAGGTCCTGGGTTCGAGCCCCGTGGCCGGCGAGGGGCTTTCTGTGCGGAGTTTGCATGTTCTCCCCGTGTCCGGGTGCTCCGGTTTCCCCCACAGTCCAAAGACATGCAGGTTAGGTTAACTGGTGACTCTAAATTGACCGTGAGTGTGAATGGTTGTCTATGTCTATGTGTCAGCCCTGTGATGACCTGGCGACTTGTCCAGGGTGTACCCCGCCTTTCGCCCGTAGTCAGCTGGGATAGGCTCCAGCTTGCCTGCGACCCTGTACAAGGATAAAGCGGCTAGAGATAATGAGATGAGATTATATTATATTATATTATATTATATTATATTATATTATATTATATTATATTATATTATATTATTGAAACAATATCGGTTTTGTACAAAGCACAGCTGAATGTTGCATTCATCACCAAAGACTTATTTTTTGCTTATATATATATATATATATATATATATATATATATATATATATATATATATATATATATATATATACTGTAGAGCCTCTTGCATCTGGTAGCTTCTTTCTTGTCATCATAATTTGGCATGTGGTCCACCATGTTGAACTGTACTTCAGGTCGGAGCCTTATATCCTGATCGTGTTTGGGTTGATGGATGTGAACTGGCTCAGGAGACGTGCTGGACCTTCCACGTTTCACCCCCACTGGTTTTTCCACTCTCACAAGACATTCATTTAGAAATGAAGGAGATCCAGGATGGTAGTGAAAGGCCTACAATGCTATTTAATCTCTCTCTTCCTGGTAACTGTTAGATCCTCATGGTCCTCTGTCCCTCCACTGTCTTCTACCTCAACTGCAGCTGCTAGCTCAAATTCTTCTGGCATTCAATGACAGTGAAACCTCTCCATTGTCATTGTCCCTCTCTGAAACCACACTGAAAAAAGTGAAACAAAGCTGTTCATTTAATGTATTTGTTTTCATTCCAGTGAATAAAAAAAATAGTTTGCTCCCATATTCAAAAGTTGTTTAAATGAATTTAAAATATTCAGGTTTAACAAAGATTATTTATAAATTTGATTTGTTAAGACCCTGAGTTCATTTATAATCTGCGAGTGTCTGGTCTGTCACAGCTGCGTTACACCCGGGCACTGTAGCATTGCTGCCCACTGCACTGGGTGTGTGTGTGTGCTCACTGCTCACTTGTGTGTGCATGTTTGTGTGTTCACTGCTTCAGATGGGTTAAATGCAGAGGAGGAATTTCACTGTGCTTAAGTCTGTACTTGAGTGGACGTGTAATAAATCAAGGCTTCTACTTGTCTTCTAATAATAATAAAATTTTACCCAACTCACAAACTGAAATGATGGATAAATGTGAGATTGATAGAATGATATTTTTTGATATGAGTTTATATTTTTACACTGAATGTCCAAAGAGTTTGTTACCTCGTCCATGACGAGTAGGCGGGGCGAAGTATTGTAATCAGTGTGGTTTGTTTGTTAACAATCTAGCGTTGAGACTGTTGCACCGATTGACTTCAAATTTTCAGGGTAGGTGGGCAATGGGGCGTAGATTACCTCATTAAATTTTGGGGTAATCGAGTCAAAGTCACGGGAAAGGTCAACCTTTTGGTCAAAATAACATTTTCCATTATAACTCAAAAATGGTTGCTGATTGACAGATGTTTACTATTATGAGCAGAGAGGAACTCCCATATGGCCTTTCATTTGGCACCATGATCATTGACCTTGAGTGACCCTGAAAAGTCAAACTAAAGGTCATGGTTTTTCAAAGGGCGATAACTTGAAAATGGTTCATGATAGCGAGATGTTTACCATTATCAACATATAAGAAGTTCCATATGGGCTTCCAGTTGCCATCATGATCTTTGACCTTGAGTGACCTTGAAAGTTCAAACTCAAGGTTTACAAAGGGCTATAACTTTAACCTGGTTCATGATAGCCAGATGTGTACTGAAAAGCGCCCTCCTGCCACTGCCTTACTGGTGATGGACCCAGAGCTGGAACCCAGGCAGGTGCTACCACTCCTCTGGATCAGAGCCGGCCTGGGAGCAATGGTGATTCATGAATAACTCCATTTTCCCCAATAGTCAAGTCCTCCTGGACCTGAGACTCACCACTGGTTGCAGTTTAAAGTCATACCCAGGACTATTAGGAACAGTTACACTGACAGTGACCCCTGTGCCCTTTTGGAGGACAGAGAACATAAATTATGAGGGGGAAAGTTGGGTTCTGTATTCATATTTTCATCTAAGCCATTGTTAAAGAATAACTGTCTAATCAATCAAAAACACATTACCAGTGTTCAAGACCCATCCCTCTAACATGAGCTTTTATTGTTTTTTAAATTTGTTGTGTCTCTTATTTATGAAATCGACTATTTTACAATAATAAATGCCCCCCGGAAATGCTGAAATTCAAATGCCAGACACCCTTCTTTGGCCCAGATAACCGTTACTATTGAGGGAAGCTTTTATTCAGATTAAAATAGCAGTTATAGTGAGATGTGAGTGTAGGCTCACGTGAGAATTCATGTGAACCACATTTTCCATTCTATTCTTTTTGATATCTCTGCTGACCACCAAAACACCAAGAGAGAAAAATGTGGGGGGGAAGTAGGTAGACAAGAATATCATATGCTTGCTTAATATCTCACTTTTTTTCTTTCTAGGGCCAATGTCGTCACATTCTGGGATGTGCTCAGTACGGCCCGCCTATAGTATAAATATAAATTCAAACTGCGCTTGAAGCACATTCACACTCTGTCCTTAAACGAGATACAAACTCCGTGTAATTTTTAAGAACTGAAAAATGACTAGTTTCTGGATTTTAGTTTTGATCTCCGGCATCATGTGTAAGTAATACGAACAATTTTCATCATGTAAACATATTCATATACTGTACTGTAGTTATTCATCTGTTTGACTGCGAACTTGGATCAACCAAAACTCACTAAAGTAAAAACAAATTGGTCGATAATAATAAAAATAATAATAATAATAATAATAATAATAATAATAATAATAATAATAATAATAATTTGGACCCAGTGTTTTGAGGAATATTTAAAGGAATTATTCTAAGAAGTTAAATTACGAGCCTTATGTTAAATTGTTGGATTTGGTTTTGAAAAATAAATCTCTTTGGGGTCTGTGTAATTTATTATAAAGTTAAACAGATCCCTGTTTGAAAAAAAAAAAAAAAAAAAAACTTTGAGAAGCTCAGCATTAAGGCAATTTTTAATGTATTATAAAATCTGAATTACATTCTTTACCAAATTAATTTTTGTTTTTGTAGATCCAGTCCAGTCTGGTAGATGCTGGGTTACTGCACAATCCTCAGTGCCACCAGTTTATCAGTCTGATAAAGAGCTCAGTGTGGATATCGGAGCCTCGGCGAGTCTGCAGTGTTGTATTTTTGGAATAAAAGATGGAGAAATGATCTTTTTTAAGCAACAAAACAGAAAACAGACTCGGATAGTCGTCAGATTCTTTAAAGCTTCTGGAGAAAAGTTTTACAATGAATTCCAAAATCCTCGTTTCCAGATTAAACAACGTGGAAACTGCTTCAATCTGACCATTTTAAACACCACGCTGTCTGATGAAGCCGTGTACTACTGTGCACTGACGAGACCCGACCCTGTGTTTGGAAAAGGAACTTCTTTAAAATTTAAAGGTAGGATTTCTACTGAAATGAATAATTTGCTGGTTAAATGTAGAAACGTTTCATTCTTCATTACTGTTAGTGTGTGAAGGAGTGAAATGATCACTGTGTTTGGTAACTTTAACAACACGGCATTCAGGGTTTATTTTTAGTCCGTGATTCATGATAAATGTTTACAGGTCAGAGTTTTACCACTGAATCAGAAACATCGAAACCAGCTCTGTGTGATCACAACACGAACATGAACACACAAGAGAAAACAGGTCAGATGTTGTATAATTATGTTTTAATGCATTAATCTGAAAATCATAATGAATGATTTGTCTAAATTATGATTTTTTAGATGGTATTTTTTGGACTAATGTAATTTTCATTGTGTTTGATGCCCATTCAGAAGTGACCAGATCTCTCCACTCCTCAGTGCTCGGTTTGGGAATGGCTTTGGGTTTGTGTGCACTTCTGATTTTCTGTCTCATTTATTTCATACTGAGGAGAAGAAAATGGGATAAAAGTAAGTGATTCTGTGATCAGATAATGATGACTTCAGTTCACTTCTGTCACTAATCGGCTTTTGTTCCATATTAATAGTGAAGGCTTCAACAGAAGGTTCAGCAGGAACGAGGGAGGTGAGTCTGTAGATTACAGGTGATATAGTATTTATATACTCTTTTGTAATTCTGGTAAAATGTCGATGTGTCCTTTAGTTCTGGAGAAATTTCACCTCCAATCACATTTCCTGACTCATTCATCCTCTTTATATGCTGCTACATTCATTCAGTGCTAATTATAATGGTTTAGATTTAAGATTCACTCACATTATACAAACCACTGACACGCTGTATCCCATCTGTAACTCTGAACTATTTATTTATTTATTTATTTATCTTTCCCAGGACTCTCATGTCGACTCCTGGACTTACGCAGCTTTACAGTTTCCCAAGAAGGGAAGTGGAGTTTGTTTCTCAGACAAGTTGGTGTACTCTGAAGTGATGTATATGAAACTGTAATATATTATACAACTGCCTCTTCCTCTTCTTCTTCTTCTTCCCTCAAAGTGATTATTAACAATCAGTTACATAAAAACCACAAATCTGTACATGACTTTAATCACTTCACACATGTAATAAATGTGATACACTCATGTTGTGTTTTGTACAGATTTTTTTGTTGCCTGGTTTTTACTTCTGTATTTTGCAGAAGGCACACAAGTCTGGAAATAAATAAATAAGTAAATAAATGCACGGTGGTGTAGTGTTTAGCACTGTCACCTCACAGTAAGAAGGTTCTGGGTTCGAGCCCAGTGGCCGATGGGGTCCATTCTGTGTGGAGTTTGCATGTTCTCCCCGTGTCTGTGTGGGTTTCCTCCGAGTGCTCCGGTTTCTCCCACAGTCCAAAGACATGTGGTGAGGTTAACATGGGGCAGCCAGGGCCTGAGGTTGGGCTGAAGTGCCCTTGAGCAAAGCACCGAACCCCCAACTGTTCCCCGGGCGCTGTAGCATCGCTGCTCACTGCTCTGAGTGTGTGTGTGTGCTCACTGCTCACTTGTGTGTGTGTGTGTGTGTGTGTTCACTGCTTCAGATGGGTTAAATGTAGAGGAGGAATTTCACTGTGCTTAAGTCTGTGCTTGAGTGTACGTGCGATAAATAAAGGCTTCTTCTTGTCTTCTAATAATAATAAAATTTCACACAACTCACAAACTGAAATGATGGATAAATATGAGACAGATAGAAGTATATTTTTTGATATAGGTTCATATCTTTTACAGTGAATATCCAAAGAGTTTTTTTTTGTTTGTTTGTTTGTTGTGTCGAGTACTTTTGCCCTCTCTTGTTGAAGTTCAGTGACATTATTACGGCCATAGAACACCTTTTACAGTCAACTGAAAATTGCATGCATTACACATTTATTACTGACCGAAGTCTTTACCTCAGAAGGGAATAAAATTATCTCCATCCATCCATTATCTGTAGCCGCTTATCCTATACAGGACTGTGGGCGAGCTGGAGCCTATCCCAGCTGACTACGGGCGAAAGGCGGGGTACATACTCGACAAGTCGCCAGATCATCACAGGGCTGACACATAGACACAGACAACCATTCACGCTCACATTCACACCTACGCTCAATTTAGAGTCACCAGTTAACCTAACCTGCATGTCTTTGGACTGTGGGGGAAACCGGAGCACCCGGAGGAAACCCATGCGGACACGGGGAGAACATGCAAACTCCACACAGAAAGGCCTCCGTTGGCAAATGGGCTCGAGCCCAGAAACTTCTTGCTGTGAGGCGACAGTGCTAACCACTACACCACCGTGCCGCCCCCAACACAACACAATACAATGTCAGTATTTTGTGCACCTGAACAGATTGAATAAATAAATAAATAAATAAATAAATAAATAAGCAGGTGGTCAGTGTTGTTGATCAGACCTTGAGGTTACATTTGTGCTTCATATCTCAGTAGAACACACCACTGACACGCCCATGTTCCAGGATGGTCACTATAGTGTGTATCGGGTCAAATCTGTCACGAGTTCATTCACTTCTACAGCATTTACATTTACTGATTTGGAATTTTGTTCATACAAGTTAAATTAAGAAGGCGACTAAAATAAACAATAAGGCATTAGTGTAGGTGCACGAGAGTGTACGAGTAAACCACATTTTCCATTCAGTCAGAACATCTTTATCAAGACCTCACTGTGTAACACCAAAACACAAATATGGAACAATGTGGGGTCGATGTAGGCAGATCAGAATATCATGTGCTCTCTGATCATGTCTTTTTTTTTACAACACCCAATCACGTCATATTCTGGGGCGTGTTCAGTACAGAGCGCCTGGAGTATAAATATAAATCCAAACCCTGCTTCAAGTGCATTCATATTCTGTTCATAAATGAGATATAAACACTGTAGAAGTACGAAGAAATGAAAAATGACTTGTTTGTGGATTTTAATTTTGATCTTCAGCACCATGTGTAAGTAATATGAGTCAATTATTCACATCTAGTTTCATAGATTTAAAAAAAATAAAGTCGATTGAGCTGATTACTCTCAAACACTTTGTGAAGCTGTTTATGTTGAAAGATCTCCTGATGTGATTTTTAATAACAGTTTATATAGATTGGTTTAAGAAATGTATTCATTACTTAATTAATGTGTTTTTTTTTCTAGATCCAGTCCAACCTGGTAGACACTGGGTTGCTGCACAATCCCTCACAGAGTCAGGAGTTTATCAGCCTGATAAAGAGCTCAGTGTGGATATCGGAGACTCGGCAACTCTGCAGTGTTGCATTTCTGGAAATGTATATGGGATAATCGCCTGGTTTAAGCAACTGAACAGACAAAAACCTCAGATTATATTCACGGTGTATAAAAGTGCTGGAGAAACATTTTACAATGAATCCCAAAAGTCACGTTTCCAAATAGAAAGATCTTCAAACTGCTTAAATATGAAAATTTTAAACACCTTTCAGTCTGATGAAGCCATGTACTACTGTGCAATGACGAGACCCAACCTTGTGTTTGCAGATGGAACTTATTTAAAAATTAAAGGTAGGATTTCCACTAAACTTTCTTAAACTCCTGGTTTAATGTTGTGATATTTTTCCTTATTATCATTAACATGTTCAACCTGGAAGACAAATAATCCTGAAGTAGTGAAATGTTCACTGTGTTTTCTTCTTCAACTACACTGAGTTACAGACTTTTAGTCAGTGAATGATGATAAATGTTTCCATGTGAACATGTTACTATTGAATCAGAAACATCTAAACCAGCTCTGGGTGATAATTCAGTGGGCTGTGAACCAACACTGCATGGAAACAGCACTAACATGAACACACAAGAGAAAACAGGTCAGATGCCTGATAATTCACTATTAATTAATCATCCTTATTTCATAATATAGTGAAATAACATTCTCAGAAGTGACCAGATCTCTCCACTCCTCAGTGCTCGGTTTGGGAACGGCTTTGGGTTTGTGTGCACTTCTGATTTTCTGTCTCATTTATTTCATACTGAGGAGAAGAAAATGGGATAAAAGTAAGTGATTCTGTGATCAGATAAAAATTCCAGTGACTTTTATTCTATCAAAGACACTAATGTGTGTTTCTGTATTAATAGTAAACGCTTCTGTAGAAAATTCTCCAGGAATGAATCAGGTACGTGTGCAATAAAAATAGCACTGGTTTGTATTCTATTATATACTCTACATTTTAATCATGTTGTTTTTTAATGTAGATATCACTATGTCTCCTTTATTTACTCATTAGTCTACATGTGAAATGTTGCTCCATTCAGATATTTTTCCTGATAATGTTCTCGATCTCATTTATACAGTCAGTTTGATCAGATTTCACAACAATCCCCAGCTTTTATGTTTAATGTTGATGAACATTAACTGTGTAGTGAGTGTGTATCGTGCAGTTCCACAGATTGTCTGGTTTTTACTGTGAGCTGAAATTCTTATTTTGTTTTTGCTTTATTCTTAATATTTTTAAAGGAATCTGAAGCTGAAACACTGAATTATGCAGCTGTGCATTTCTCTAAGAGGAAACCCAAAGCTGAAACAAAGAAATCTGGTTCATCAGATGAGTGTGTGTACGCTGATGTGAAGAAAACTGCACGCTGTAACATAAATGATTCATAATAAACGGAGAAACACACGGCAGAAGCAGTGAAAATGTTTTAGCAGGTTAAATATCTCGACTGTGTGTAAATTTATTCCATATTTTTCATTACAAGCTTTTAATCACTCAAAGATTATTAAACTATTGTTAAATATTTTTGCTCGTTTCAGCTGGACAGATAATTGATCTGCAGAATGATGAATGGATTTCTAGAAGCAAAATGACTGTATTTGGTGAAAGTACAAAAAGAAAAGAAAAAACAACATCAGCAACAACAAAAGCTGATAATATTTAAATTTGTTCACAATAATTGCATAATAATACATATTAAATAAATTTGCCCGTAATCATGATATTTTTATTTACTGTTGCTAAACGTTCTTTTATCCCCTTCAGACTTTATTTTTTTCTACTGAGCAAGAAAATGTTTCCACAGCTGATTTTACTTTTCTTCAATGTAGAAATGAAGTCCGAATATTTATTTTTTGCCAACTCATATTTTTATTCTTTTTTTTTCTTGTCCATTACAATGGACACCAGGACTAAATGAACATAAAATATCAAGAAACCTTCAGAACAAATTGGCGTATTATTTAAGGAACATTTAATATTATTTTCATTTATAATTATTAATAATTATTCAAATAATATTTTACATTATTATATTATATTATATTATATTATATTATATTATATTATATTATATTATATTATATTATATAATATTATATTATATTATATTATATTATATTATATTATATTATATTATATTATATTATATTATATTATATTATATTATATTATTTATGCATTGAAACAATTTCGGTTTTGTACAAAGCACAGCTGAATGTTGCATTCGTCACCAATCTCTTCCTTCCTGGTAACTGTTAGATCCTCATGCTCCTCTGTCCCTACACTGTCTTCTACCTCAACCTCAGCTGCTTCCTCAAATTCTTCTGGCATTCAATGACAGTGAAACCTCTCCATTGTCATTGTCCCTCTCTGAAACCAATAAAACATCATCTTTTACTCACTTTACTCCCTTACTCCTGGCCTCATCTGCCTCATTTCCTGAATCCAAGCAGTCAAGATCGGACAGTTCTCCATTTATCAGAAGTTCAAGAAAGTCTGTGATTTTATACTCTAAAAGTGCATCATTAAAAAAAAATACTTTGATGATGATTAATATATTGTCAAACTACATTTTAGCTCTGAAATGCTTCCAGAAATTCACAGCCTGGTATACGAACACTAAATCATCAAGCTCCTGCTGTTGTCTTTCAGCACCTGAAGTCCATTGTGATGGACATTAAACTTAAATCCTGTGCTTTAGAGCTTTGAAATATATTCAAGTTAACTTTAAATACAATCACTTGATAAGATTCAGATTATATTTAGGGCAAATATATTACACTACCATAGACATAAATTAATATTGAAAGGTGAGAAAGGTGCTTGGCTCCTCCTCCTGTCCACATGGTGAGCCATGCTTGTCTTGTGTGATGGCTGAAACTTTCTGAGAGCAAGTTACAGGTCATAACTTCATTGTGATTGGATAATCAGGAACCAATGAGTGGCCAAGCATTGTTACTCCGCCCACGACGGAGTAGGCGGAGTGAGGTATTGTAATCAGTGCGGTTTGTTTGTGTGTTTGTCTGTTAGCTATCTAGTGTTCAGACGGTTGCATTGACTGACTTCAAATTTTCAGAGTAGGTGGGCTATGATCCGTAGATTACCTGATTAAATTTTGGGGTTCATCAGGTCAAGGTGAAGGTCAAGGTCACTGGAAAGGTCAACCTTTTGTTCAAAATAACATTTTCCATTATAACTCCAAGACAGTTGCCGTTAGACAGATGTTTACTATTATGAGCATATAGGAACTCCCATATGGCTTTTCATTTGGCACCATGATCTTTGACCTTGAGTGACCCTGAAAGGTCAAACTCAAGCTCATGGATTTTCAGAGGGCTCCTACTGCTCCTTCTTATTTTTATTCTTGTTTTTATTCCTTCAAAATGTTTATTCACAAATCACTTAGATAAAAAATGCAAATCTGTCTATGACTTTCATCACTTCCCACATTTATTAAATGTGATACACTCCTGTTGTGATGTGTACAGAAGTTTTTGTTGTCTGTTTTCTTTTTTAATTCTGTATTTTGCAGAAGGCACACAAGTCTGGAAATAAATAAATAAATAAATGCACGATGGTGTAGTGATTGGCACTGTCACGTCACAGCAAGAATGTTCTTGGTTCGATCCCAGTGGCCGGCAGTGTATATTTTATGGTGTTATCTGTCTGACTCTGAGTTTTGCTCAAGACAAAATAAATGTATTCACAATTTAATTGAAAATGTAACACAAATCTTCAACATTATTGGAAAATTTCTGAGTTTAAACAAAAGTTATGTTCCATTACTGGCGCGTTTATAAAAATGATGTGTGTTTGCCTTAAATCGAAGTCAAGGACTGTGACTGAGTCCATTCCCTGGGGGCGGGGCTTGTTTATTCATGCACCTCTGTGCTGCTTATGTTTCCGGGTTCGAGTGAAATTACACTGAAAATCAGGTGCTGTGAATGTGGTGCCCAGAAATACCAACGTAGTTTTTCTTTATCACTGAGTGTTGAGTAAAACCTCTTCAAACACATTTTACATGAAGAAAAGTGAAGTGAAGCATCAAACAAGCAAGATGGATCCTTCCTGAAAATGATTCATAATCATTTGTTGTAGAATCCATCCATCCTTCCATCCATCCATCTTCTGCAGCTTATCCGGGTCCAGGTCGCAGGGGTAGCAGCCTAAGCAGAGCAATCCAGACTTCCCTCTCCCCAGCCACCTCCACCAGCTCTTCCGGGGGGAATACCGAGGCATTCCCAGGCCAGCTGAGAAATGTAATCTCTCCAGCATGTCCTGGGTCTGCCCTGAGGTCTCCTCCTGATGGAGCATGCCCAGAAAATCTCCCTTGGGAGATGTCCAGGGGGCATCCTAACAAGGTGCCCGAACACCTCAACTGACTCCTTTTGATGTGGAGCAGCGATTCTACTCTGAGTCTCTCCTGAATGACCAAGCTTCTCACCCTGTCTCTAAGGGACAGCCCAGCCACCCTGTGGAGAAAACTCATTTCAACCGCTTGTATCCGCAATTTCATTCTTTTGGTCACTACCCATAGCTTGTGACCATAGGTGAGAGTGGGAACATAGATGGACCAGTAAATTGAGAGCTTTGCCTTTTGGCTCAGCTCTCTCTTTACTACCACAGACTGGTTTAGTGTCTGCATCACTGCTGACGCTGCCCTGATCCATCTGTCCAACTCCCGCTCCCCCTTACCCTCACTCGTGAACAAAACCCCGAGATACTTAAACTCCTCCACCTTAGGTAGCAACTCCCCCCTTATTGTAGAGTCCAGGATATTAATTTGTTGTGTCCTTGTTGATTTCTTACAAAATGTCTAAAGGTATAAAATGAGCATTTTCAATGGTGCTGGTTTTCCAACACCTCTTGTAAAGAAGCCGAGTGGTGAATCTGCTTGTGGCAGCTGGGGCATGGCCAAGCAGCAGTCTGTGAATGGAGGGCGGGGTCAGGGAAGGTAAGTGGCTAGGTCATTACACTTGATGTCAATTTGTGTGTGTGTGTGTGTGTGTGTGTGTGTGTGTGTGTGTGTGTTTGTTGCAGGGATGGAGTATAAAGGGAGGGGAGAGGAGAGAAGAGGAATTCACTCCCCAACCACAACACATGTGTGCATGAGTGAGTGAAAGAAAGAAAGAAAGCTGAAAAGCTCAATAAAGTGCGTGTATGTGAACACGAACTCTCGCCTGCCGTGCTTCTGTGCTCCACCCACATCGGGGATTACTACAGTGGTGCCGGAACCCGGGATGCACAGAAGGGAACCACCTCATGGAGTCCTCCCCATTCAAAGAGCTCATCCTTGCCCTCGCTACCACCCAGCAGAACCAGCATCAAGAGCTGATCACCCTCCGGAAGGAGCAGCAGCAGTGCTTTGAAGCCTTGATGCTGGCCCAGCAGGAAGATCGCCAGGCGTTCCGGCACTGGCTCACGTCAGCAGGGCTGCTGGTCACCGCTGCCGCCACCCTCACGAAGATGGGACCGCAGGATGATCCGGAAGCGTTCCTCGCTCTCTTTAAGCAAGCAGCCGAGGCGTGGGGGTGGCCGCTGGAGCAGCACGTGGCGCGCCTCCTCCTGCTCCTGACTGGTGAGGCACAGCTCGCAGCACAGCAGCTCCCTGCTGACAGCTGGCTGGTCTATGTGGACCTGAGGAAAGCCATCCTGCAGTGGCTCGGCCGCTCCCCGGAGCAACAACGTCAGCGCTTCCGGACACTGACACTGGAGGAGGTCAGCTGGCCATTTGCATTTGGCCAGCAACTCCGGGACGCCTGCCGGTGGTGGCTGAGGGCGGAAGACCACGACCCCGAGGAGATCATCGATCTGGTGGCACTGGAGCAGTTCATCTCTCAACTTCTGGAAGGAACGGTGGAATGGGTCCAGTGTCACCGCCCGGCATTGCTGGAATGAGCCATCGAGCTGGCAGAGGACCATTTGGAGGCGGCTCTGATGGCAGGTAGACGAGGCGTCTCCCCTCGATTCTCTTCTCTCTCTTCCCCCCCTGTCTCTTGTCCCCCTCCCCACCCTGTTCCCCTGCCATGGAGGTGGTGGCTGGCTCTTCCCCAGCTGGCCCATCGCACCCTTGGTGTCCTCCCATCTCCCTCTTCTGTCTGTGTTGTCTCCCCCTCAGGTGAGTGACACCCATAACACCAGTGCAGAGGGAAAGCCTGGGCCGGTGTGCTGGCACGGCAGGGAATCGGAGCATCTCCAGAGTCAGAGCCCCGCAAGGGAGGTGGGGGTTGTCATCCAGATCCCCGACATCCCAGAAACCGCCCCCGATCAGGCCTGAATGCATCGCGTACAGGTGAGTATTCAAGGGGATACATATCACGCTTTGGTGGATTCCGGTTGCAATCCGACCTCAATTCACCAATGCCTGGTGCAAGGTGAGGCATTGGGGGGAGCACAAGCAGTGAAGGTGTTGTGTGTGCACGGGGATGTTCACAATTACCCTCTAGTGTTGATCCAGATTCTATTCCGGGGCCAAACGCATAAAATGAAGGCGGCGGTTAATCCTCGCCTTATCCACTCGTTGATCTTGGGTACTGATTGGCTGGGATTTAAAGAATTAATGGAGTATTTAACATGTAGTGGGTCCTGCCCTAGTAGGTCACGGGAAGATCCTGGTGTGGCATTGGCTGGAGAAGCTGTCACAGAGCCGTCTGCGTCAACACCGCGTCAGAGTGAGGAGCACCCCACTCCTCCTCCCTCTCTCGGGGAGTCCCTTGGGGATTTCCCGTTAGAGCTGTCACGAGACGAGACTCTGCGGCATGCATTTGACCAAGTGAGAGTAATCGATGGTCAAACTCTTCAGCCAAGCGCGGCATCAACCTTCCCCTATTTTGCCATTATTAAAGATAGATTGTACTGAGTGATGCAGGACACTCAAACTAAGGAACGAGTAACCCAGTTGTTAATACCAAAGAGCTGTAGGGAACTCGTATTCCATGCGGCTCACTTTAATACCATGGCCGGACACTTGGGGCAAGACAAAACACTAGCCCGAATAATGGCCCAGTTCTATTGGCCAGGAATTCACGGGGATGTCCCTCGGTGGTGCACAGCGTGCCATGAATGCCAATTAGTAAATCCCGTGGCCACTCCAAAAGTGCCGTTGCACCCTCTTCCTCTAATCGAGACCCTGTTTGAGCGAATTGGGATGGCTCTCATCGGGCCATTAGATCAGTCAGCATGGGGATATCGCTTTATTTTAGTTCTAGTGGACTATGCAACGCGATATCCAGAGGCATTGCCTCTCCGCAATATCTCAGCACGCAGTATTGCGGAAGCGCTCTTCCGCATTATCTCCCGGGTCGGGATTCCGAAAGAAATCCTGACAGACCAAGGCACCTCGTTTATGTCATGAACACTGCGCGAGCTGTATGGGTTACTGGGGATTAAGTCCATCCGCACCAGTGTATATCACCCACAAACGGATGGATTAGTAGAGCGATTCAACCAGACACTCAAAAACATAATCCGGAAATTCGTTAGTGAAGATGCGCATAATTGGGATAAGTGGCTCGAACCCCTGTTGTTCGCAGTACGAGAGGTCCTGCAATCCTCCACAGGGATTTCTCCCTTTGAATTATTATATGGGCATAAGCCGTGTGGCATTCTGGATGTGCTGCAGGAAAATTGGGAGGAGGGACCTTCACAGAGTAAAAATAAAATCCAGTATGTTCTTGACCTGCGCGTAAAACTCCACACCCTCACGCAATTAACCCAGGAGAATTTACGGCAGGCACGAGAACATCAAAGCCGGCTGTATGACAGGGGCACGCGCCTTAGAGAATTCATGCCGGGAGAAAAAGTACTCATATTATTGCCCATGTTGAGTTCTAAATTAGTCGCCAAGTGGCAAGGGCCCTTCGAGGTCACACGGCGAGTTGGGGACGTCGACTATGAGGTAAAGCGAATGGATAGGGGCGGGGCACTGCAAGTCTACCACCTCAACCTTTTAAAACACTGGAATGAGGGGGTCCCCATGGCATTGGCATCGGTAGTCCCAGAGAAGGTGGAGCTGGGGCCGGAGGTAAAAAAGATAACATCTCAGGCCACTCCGGTCCCTTGTGGAGACCACCTCTCGCTGACCCAACTCATGGAGGTAGCCAAGTTGCAGAAGGAATTTTCTAACGTGTTCTCGCCCCTTCCGGGTTGTACCCACCTCATAGAACACCACATCAAAATGCCCCCAGGGGTGGTAGTGTGTAGCCGCCCTTACTGCTTGCCCGAACACAAGAAAAAGGTGGTTCGGGATGAACTCAAGGCCATGCTCGAAATGGGCATAATCGAGGAGTCCCACAGTGACTGGAGTAGCCCAGTGGTCCTGGTTCCCAAGACTGATGGGTCGGTCTGGTTCTGTGTGGACTATAGAAAGGTAAACGCGGTGTCTAAATTTGACGTGTACCCAATGCCTCGCATTGATGAGTTGCTTGATTGGTTAGGCGCTGCTCACTTTTATACAACACTGGATCTAACCAAGGGATATTGGCAGATCCCCTTGACTCCTCTATCCCGAGAGAAAATGGCCTTTTCCACACCGTTTGGTTTACACCAATTTGTCACGCTCCCCTTTGGGTTATTTGGGCCCCCGCTACATTCCAGTGGCTTATGGACAGGGTCCTCCACCCTCATGCTGCCTACGCGGCTGCCTATCTAGATGACATAATAATCTACAGTCATGATTGGCCGCGGCACTTGGAACACCTGAGGGCTGTTCTAAAGTCGCTGAGGCGAGCGGGCCTCACAGCTAACCCGAAAAAGTGTGCAATTGGGCGGGTGGAAGTATGGTATCTGGGGTTCTACTTGGGTCATGGGCAGGTGCGTCCCCAAATTAACAAGACTGCAGCGATTGTGGCCTGCCCGAGGCCCAAGACCAAAAAGGAGGTGAGGCGGTTCTTGGGGCTGGCTGGCTATTATTGTAGGTTTATACCTAACTATTTGGACGTCACCAGCCTGCTAACCGACCTCACTAAAAAGGGAGCTCCAGATCCAGTCCAGTGGATGGAGCAATGCCAACAGGCCTTCTCTGAGGTAAAAGCTGCACTGTGTGGGGGGCCACTTTTACACTCCCCTGACTTCTCTCTCCCCTTTATTTTGCAGACTGATGCATCGGACAGGGGGCTGGGGGCCGTTTTGTCCCAGGCGGTGGAGGGTGAGGAGCGCCCGGTGCTGTACATCAGCCGAAAGCTGTTGGTGCGTGAAAGCAAATATTGCACAATTGAAAAGGAGTGTCTCGCCATCAAGTGGGCGATCCTTGCCCTCCGATACTACCTGCTGGGATGCCCTTTCACTCTCTGTTCGGACCACGCGCCCCTCCAGTGGCTCCACCGAATGAAGGATGCCAATGCGCAGATCACCCATTGGTATCTCACTCTCCAGCCATTTAAGTTCAAGGTGATCCACAGGCCAGGGGCACAGATGGTGGTGGCAGACTTCCTGTCCCATCGAGGGGGGGAGTCAGCTTCAGGCCGGATGGCTCCCCAGCCTGAGTCAGGCGGTGGGGGTATGTGGCAGCGGGGGCATGGCCAAGCAGCAGTCTGTGAATGGAGGGCGGGGTCAGGGAAGGTAAGTGGCTAGGTCATTACACCTGATGTCAATTTGTGTGTGTGTGTGTGTGTGTGTGTGTGTGTGTGTGTGTGTGTGTGTTGCAGTGATGGAGTATAAAGGGAGGGGGAGAGGAGAGAAGAGGAATTCGCTCCCCGACCACAACATATGTGTGCGTGAGTGAGTGAGTGAGTGAGTGAGTGAGTGAGTGAGTGAGTGAGTGAGTGAGTGAAAGAAAGAAAGAAAGAAAGAAAGAAAGAAAGAAAGAAAGAAAGAAAGAAAGAAAGAAAGGTGAAAAGCTCAATAAAGTGCGTGTGTGTGAACACGAACTCTTGCCTGCCGTGCTTCTGTGCTCCAACCACATCGGGGATTACTACACTGCTTTTGAGTCCTGAGAGCTAAACATTTATGATGTTTCCATCCCGAGGAAAGAAGCTGTTCGAGAGTCTGTTGTTGTGGCTCAAATGCTGCAGTATCTCTTACCACAAGCTCGTAGGCAGAAGAGTCTGTGGTTGGGATGGGTAGAAACTCTGACTATTCTCCATCTTCTTGTTTTCCAATACTGGAGAATATTACAATTCCTGATAAAGGGGTAAACACTGATTACAGCTCTGACTTTTTCAGCTTTCTGAGACAGTACAGGTGGAGCTGGGCTTTCTTGTGTGTGTTGTGTTGGTGGATCGTTTGAGATCAGATGCATGAGCATCTCCAAATGGTTTGTTCAGAGTGTTCTGTTTCCTGTCACCTGAACTCAAGAATAAGACTAATTTCCTTGTTTTGTAAACATTTACAGTTTTTATAAGCACCAGGACTGGGTGGCACGGTGGTGTAGTGGTTAGCGCTGTCGCCTCACAGCAAGAAGGTCCGGGTTCGAGCCCCGTGGCCGGCGAGGGCCTTTCTGTGCGGAGTTTGCATGTTGTCCGCGTGGGTTTCCTCTGGGTGCTCCGGTTTCCCCCACAGTCCAAAGACATGCAGGTTAGGTTAACTGGTGACTCTAAATTGACCGTAGGTGTGAATGTGAGTGTGAATGGTTGTCTGTGTCTATGTGTCAGCCCTGTGATGACCTGGCAACTTGTCCAGGGTGTACCCCGCCTGTCGCCCGTAGTCAGCTGGGATAGGCTCCAGCTTGCCTGCGACCCTGTAGAACAGGATAAAGCGGCTACAGATGATGAGATGAGATAAGCACCAGGATGCAGGAGGGAACACCTCTTTCTACCTTCTCAGGTGTTTCATCTCGATATAAGATTTATAACTGTCATGTCAAACTGAGCAAATGTAAAATGGGGTTGGTGTTGTGTTTGACAGTGCAGTCCTGGATGTACTTTGAGTACAAGAGAGATTAAATTGCAGTGTTGTGATAATGGTGGTCTAAGTTGGTGTCCACGTTTCAAATGTTGGTGAAATTGGGTCGGACAGATTTCAGACTGGTACGAGTAGAAAGTGTTGTATGGTGAAGATGAGCACTTTCAGTACACAGTTTGTAGTTCAGTGACCTAATATTGCACAATCCCTCACCAAGTCAGGAGTTTATCAGCCTGAAAAAGAGCTCAGTGTGCGACTCTGCGACTCTGCAGCGTTGTGTTTCTGAAAACATCGCCATCAGTCACTTGAAAATAAAAAGTCACAGCTGTTCACTCAGACCTGTTATTACCTTGACGTTCGAATTCAAGAAATTCATTTCTGGAAGTTTAACAAAAAAAGAGTTAATATAGTTTGCTCAAAATCCTTTAACCTTCAGTATGTTATATATAATGTTTAGAATATAAAACCTGACAAACTATATGTACATGAAGATAGTGTTGAGTTTTATTTTAGACACCATCAGCCAGAGCAGTTAACCACAAGAGCAGGAAATGAAATTTGTCACCAACTTGTGTTCACTTGTGATTGAAAAAAGCACTTGGATTTAATTTTATAATGATGTGCTTAATTCTTTTTAAAATGTCCCATTGTAGATATAAAGTACACGTCAAGTACAAGTGTGTCGATTTTTTTTGCCACAAAACATCATTATACACAAAGTTAACTCCAAGAAGAAATTGTTTGGTGGGTCGCTGTGAAGAACTTCACACATGGTGGTGTAGTGGTTAGCACTGTTGCCTCACAGCAAGAAGGTTCTGGGTTTGAGCCTCAGAGCTGATGAAGACTTTTCTGCGTGGAGTTTGCATGTTCTCCCCGTGTCTGTGTGGGTTTCTTCTGAGTGCTCTGGTTTCCCCAACAGTTCAAAGACATCCAGATTAAGTTAAATACCCAGACACTGGGGTCACACAAGCCAGGGAATACTTAGTGCCAGCCCCAAGCCCGCAGGGTTGTGTTAGGAAGTAGAGCCCTGCACTCACGCGGGAGTCCCGCGGCACCCGCCGCAAAGCAGTGTGGCGCGGGACAAATTTTGAAAGCTCATTGCGGGCGCGGGCAGGACCGGAAGTGCACATATGCGGCGCGGGTGGGAGCGGTGATAAGCTGCAGTCCCGCTAACTAAAAACGTGCTTGAAATAAAATTTATAAATTATTAATTTATGTCTATCATATATAATTTTTGCTGGATATTTTATTTGGCATAAATAAAAACATTTTAAGATGCCTAAATTTGCAGAGAAAGTCAGATTGCCAGATTGAGTGAGAAATGGCATCTTAAACTTGCCATTGATCACCCTAAGGAGAAATTCTTTGATCACTCTAATGCCTCGCAGTTCACACCCAGCTAGCAAGAGAACCATGAGTGAATTGATTTACTTGTTACGTTAGTCTACAACTTTAATCAGAGAGACAGGTTACACAGTGACGGTAGGCTTGACTCAATGCTATCCCAGAAATCCTTCCTGTAATATGCAAATTTGGCTGTCCAATCAGAGGCAAATCAAATTTGCATATTACAGGAAGGATTTCTGGGATAGGATTGAGTCAAGCCTACCGTCACTGTGTAACATGTCTCTCTGATTAAATTTGTAGACTAACTCAAGCAGTAAATTAATTCACTTCTTTTACTAGCTCTGCTTTGCAATAAAAAAAATGGTACAAAGCAAGTCTATTCACTTTTTTATGCTGATCAGAGAATTACAATGGTTTCTCATGTGATAAAAATGTGCGATTTGCGATTAAATATTTTAACTGTTAGACAGTGCTAATTATTATTATTAGAGATACTACATGCTGAATTCAGAAACAAGGTAAACAATAACAAACGTGAGCTGTACGGTAGATATTTATGCTCAAATCCACTCAAAGTAGCGGGCGGGGCACCATCATGCTGTGTCAAGACAAGAACTTTCCTGAGAAATAACGCGAACGTCTGCATCATGCGGGATTTGCGGGCGGGAGCGGGACAAAATATGGCAGGCGCGGGCGGGAGCAGGACTGAAAATCATAATTTTTTTGTGGGCGCGGGCGGGAGCGGGACTGAAAATCATAATTCTTTGCTGGCGCGGGCGGGAGTGGGACTACACAATGCGGGCGCGGGCGGGAGCGGGACTGAAAAATCCGACCCGCACAGACCTCTATTAGGAAGGGCATCCGGTGTAAAACTGACACCAAATCAAACATGCAGATAAAAAAAAAATGTATGGCAACCCCTAACAGGCTCAGACAAATACATTAGGTTTTAGTCCTCAGATCGAATCTCACAATCCGAATCAGTGCACAAGAGAAAATTCACCACACATGGAATAAATTTCACTTCTGAAAAGTAAATCTTAAAACAGAACTCTTTCATACATTAAATGAAATAAATTAGAAATATAATCTAGGTACCAGAAGCCACATCAGAATAAATACAATCAGGTTTTTCTCTCTTTCTTGTCACCCTTTTCGTTTTGTTCTTTTTGAAATGTAAAGCCGCGTAATTCAGCTCCACTGCATCACGACCCTGTGAGAACGAACAGACAAACAGAGATCTCAGTCATCACAGTGACACCGAGAAATCGAGGAGTTTGTTCCTGAGAGAATGGAGATATTATTTAAGATTATTTACCTGATTGGGTGTTTCCTCGGCCACACAATCTTGTTGAGATCTCACTGTCAAAAGAAATAAATATATACAGTACCATGCAAAAGTCTGAGGCATCCAATTGTTTTTTTTTCATGCAAACTCTGTTATAGATTTCTATTTTATAATTTCTACACTCATTATCTAGTCAAAACATTACAAAAACATTTTAGACTTCCAAACATTCATTTTTTTCCAGCACAAAATTAAATATTACAGAAAAAAATGTTTGTATTTGAGCAGCATATTCCATAAGAGTGCACTTTCTTTTCAGATTAAAAAAAAAAAGAGAACATAATGAAGGCAACTGGGTTTTGGTGCAAAACTAAGAAGCGAGTGTGACAGTCAAAGTGTCCAGAAGAACTGTGGCTGGTTCTGTAAGAAGCTCAGTAAAACCTACAGCTCATTTCCCCATAAAACTGCACTCACTGGACCTGAGACGACGATTTTTTTTTTAAAGCAAAGGAAATTTCAGATCACACAAAATATTGACTTTGTTTCATTTATTATGGCTTACTGATTACTGTTTATAGTAATTTTTTTAATGCTGAAACATTTCATTTCATTATTTTGAAGCCATTTTTGCTCTACAGCATTTCTTTACATCGTGTGCTAAGACTTTTGCCCAGTACTGTGCAAAAAAGGCCACTTCCCTTTTTTTGTGTTTGGTCAAATTTTAGTTACTATTTTACCAGTATCGTAATAAGATAGTCACAAAGTCTTAAATGTTTATGTGGACCTTTATACAGTTAGGTCCATATATATTTGGACACTGCCACAAATTTTGTTTTTTTTACCTGCTTACTGAAACATATTCAAGTTATAGTTATATAATGGACATGGATATAAAGTCCAGACTTTCAGCTTTCATTTGAGGGAATCCACATTAAAATTGGATGAAGGGTTTAGGAGTTTCAGCTCCTTAACATGTGCCACCCTGTTTTTAAAGGGACCAAAAGTAATTGGACAATTGACTCAAAGGCTATTTCATGGGCAGGTGTGGGCAATTCCTTCATTATGTCATTCTCAATTAAGCAGATAAAAGGCCTGGAGTTGATTTGAGGTGTGGTGCTTGCATTTGGAAGAGTTTGCTGTGAAGAAAACATGCGGTCAAAGGAGCTCTCCATGCAGGTGAAACAAGCCATCCTTAAGCTGCGAAAACAGAAAAAACCCATCCGAGAAATTGCTACAATATTAGGAGTGGCAAACTCTACAGTTTGGTACATCCTGAGAAAGAAAGAAAGCACTGGTGAACTCATCAATGCAAAAAGACCTGGATGCCCACAGAAGACAACAGTGGTGGATGATCACAGAATAATTTCCATGGTGAAGAGAAACCCCTTCACAACAGCCAACCAAGTGAACAACACTCTCCAGGAGGTAGGCGTATCAATATCCAAATCTACCATATAGAGAAGACTGCATGAAAGTAAATACAGAGGGTTCACTGCACAGTGCAAGCCACTCATAAGCCTCAAGAATAAAAAGACTAGATTGGACTTTGCTAATAAAGCATCTAAAAAAGCCAGTACAGTTCTGGAAGAACATTCTTTGGACAGATGAAACCAAGATCAACCTCTACCAGAATGATGGCAAGAAAAAAGTATGGTGAAGGCATGGTACAGCTCATGATCCAATGCATACCACATCATCTGTAAAACATGGCGGAGGCAATGTGATGGCTTGGGCATGCATGGCTGCCAGTGGCACTGGGTCACTAGTGTTTATTGATGATGTGACACAGGACAGAAGCAGCCGGATGAATTCTGAGGTATTCAGAGACATACAGTACTGTGTGCTCAAATCCAGCCAAACTGATTGGTCGGCGTTTCATAATACAGATGGACAATGACCCAAAACATAAAGCCAAAGCAACCCAGGAGTTTATAAAAGCAAAGAAGTGGAATATTATTGAATGGCCAAGTCAGTCACCTGATCGCAACCCAATTGAGCATGCATTTCACTTGTTAAAGACTAAACTTTAGACAGAAAGGCCCACAAACAAACAGCAACTGAAAACCGCTGCAGTAAAGGCCTGGCAGAGCATTAAAAAGGAGGAAACACAGCGTCTGGTGATGTCCATGAGTTCAAGACTTCAGACAGTCATTACCAACAAAGGGTTTTCAACCAAGTATTAGAAATGAACATTTTATTTACAATTATTTAATTTGTCCAATTACTTTTGAGCCCCTGAAATGAAGGGATTGTGTTTAAAAAATGCTTTAGTTCCTCACATTTTTATGCAATCATTTTGTTCAACCCACTGAATTAAAGCTGAAAGTCTGAACTTCAACTGCATCTGAATTGTTTTGTTCAAAATTCATTGTGGTAATGTACAGAACCAAAATTAGAAAAATATTGTCTCTGTCCAAATATTTATGGACCTAACTGTATAATAATAATAATAATAATAATAATAAGTTACATTGATATAGTGCCTTTCTTAAACTCAGGAATGCTTTACATAGGTCAAAGAAAACAACACACACACAAAGTTGCTAAAGAGTGGTGTGTTTATGCAGTGATGGATGAGAAGTGTTCATGAAACTGAAAGGTTTTGGGATGAGATTTGAAGAAAGGAAGATAAGAGCAGTCATGATGGGGTTGTGGGAGGGTCTTCCAAAGCTTGGGGGCCATGGCGCTGAAGGACCTGCCATGCAGGGAAGAGAGTCTAGCATGAGAGTCTCTAGGAAGAGAGTCTAACCAGCAAGGAGGTTATAGCTAGAGGATCTGAGAGAGTGTGATGGAGTGTAAGGGGTCAGAAGATCACAGATGTAAGAAGGAGAAAGGTTATAGAGGGCTTTGAAGATGAGTAGTCAGATTTTATACTTAATTCGGGACAGAACAGGTAGCTGGAGAAGGTGAGAAAGAATCAGGGTGATACAGTATGAGCAGATGGTTTAGTATGGGTGATGAGCCTCGCTGCAGAGTTCTGAATGTATTGTAGTCTCTGAAAGGATTTAGTAGGGAGGCTAATGAGAAGGGAGTTGCAATCATCTAAGCGGGACATAATGAAGGAGTGGACCAAAGTTTGAACATCGCTAGAAGAAAGGAAGGGGTGAAAGCGGGCAATGTTCTGGAGGTGGAAAAAAAGCAGTCTTGGTGAGGGATTTAATATGGGGATCAAAGTTGAGTGAGGGGTCAAGCAGTATATAATATATAATACAAGCCCGATTCCCAAAAAGTTGGGACAAATTACAAATCGTACATAAAAACGGAATGCAATAATTTACAAATCTCAAAAACTGATATTGTATTCACAATAGAACATAGACAACATATCAAATGTTGAAAGTGAGACATTTTGAAATTTCCTGCCAAATATTGGCTCATTTGAAATTTCATGACAGCAACACATCTCAAAAAAGTTGGGACAGGGGCAATAAGAGGCTGGAAAAGTTAAAGGTACAAAAAAGGAACAGCTGGAGGACCAAACTGCAACTCATTAGGTCAATTGGCAATAGGTCATTAACATGACTGGGTATAAAAAGAGCATCTTGGAGTGGCAGCGGCTCTCAGAAGTAAAGATGGGAAGAGGATCACCAATCCCCCTAATTCTGTGCCGACAAATAGTGGAGCAATATCTGAAAGGAGTTCGTAAAATTGCAAAGAGTTTGAACATATCATCATCTACAGTGCATAATATCATCAAAAGATTCAGAGAATCTGGAAGAATCTCTGTGCGTAAGGGTCAAGGCCGGAAAACCATACTGGGTGCCCGTGATCTTCGGGCCCTTAGACGGCACTGCATCACATACAGGCATGCTTCTGTATTGGAAATCACAAAATGGGCTCAGGAATATTTCCAGAGAACATTATCTGTGAACACAATTCATCGTGCCATCCGCCGTTGCCAGCTAAAACTCTATAGTTCAAAGAAGAAGCCGTATCTAAACATGATCCAGAAGTGCAGACATCTTCTCTGGGCCAAGGCTCATTTAAAATGGACTGTGGCAAAGTGGAAAACTGTTCTGTGGTCGGACGAATCAAAATTTGAAGTTCTTTATGGAAATCAGGGACGCCGTGTCATTCGGACTAAAGAGGAGAAGGACGACCCAAGTTGTTATCGGCGCTCAGTTCAGAAGCCTGCATCTCTGATGGTATGGGGTTTCATTAGTGCGTGTGGCATGGGCAGCTTACACATCTGGAAAGACACCATCAATGCTGAAAGGTATATCCAGGTTCTAGAGCAACATAAGCTCCCATCCAGACGACGGTTCTTTCAGGGAAGACCTTGCATTTTCCAACATGACAATGCCAAACCACATACTGCATCAATTACAGCATCATGGCTGCGTAGAAGAAGGGTCCGGGTACTGAACTGGCCAACCTGCAGTCCAGATCTTTCACCCACAGAAAACATTTGGCGCATCATAAAACGGAAGATACGACAAAAAAGACCTAAGACAGTTGAGCAACTAGAATCCTACATTAGACAAGAATGGGTTAACATTCCTATCCCTAAACTTGAGCAACTTGTCTCCTCAGTCCCCAGATGTTTACAGACTGTTGTAAAGAGAAAAGGGGATCAGGCCCGCCGACAGGGGGGGGCAAACGAGTATGTTGTCCCGGGCCCAGGAATGGGGAGGGCCTAGAACTGGGCTCTCATGAAGTTGCGATTATTTTATTTCATTTCAAAATGTGTTGATTTGCGGGAGAAATGTGCTATATTTGCATTCAATAAATGATTTCTAGATCTTTTGCCTTTATTGTCTTTGAAAAAGGCGTCAAGAACCCCCTACCACCCCTAATGCAAAAATGGTTTGGTCTGACTCTTTGATTAAGGGGAAAAAAACAACATCGTTCGATCATAGCGCTTCAACAATCAGCGTGCGTGCCATTTGCCAACATGCACAAGTCAGGATAGGGTGACCATTCGTCCGGATTTCATCCGGACAGTCCGGTTTTAGAGCCGTCTGTCCGGACGTCTGTCACGCGTCCTCACTTTTTACATTTTGTCCTCATTTCGGACCCTCAGCCGCCACCGTTGCATCAATCGTCACAAATCCCCGCCCATTATTTACACTTGCTATTCTGCGATGACATACAGGCAAAGATAGCCTACAGGGATTTCTCGTATACAAACATTCGCGCTGCGCGCGCAGCTGATGGAGCCTCTGCAGCCTCTGATTGTCTGGAAGCTGCTGTCACTCAAAAGCTGCGCTCACGCGATTGGCTGATTTTTGCTCCTCCGAGCTGCGCGCGCAGTGCGAATGTTTGTACGGAAAAACCTATGAATGTTGGCACGCATGCTGTTGAACAATACTCATGCCGAAACAAAAGACATCCTTTAAAAATGCTTGGTGCTTAGAGCATCGTTTTGTCGGCAAGAGCCAAAAAGGAGAACACTTCGCCTTCTGCAAGCTCTGTCGCATTGACATTGATGTGGGGAGCAGAGGTAAAGGTGCGATAGACAGACACGCAGACACAGACCGCCACAGAGAGAATGCCAGCAGTGCTGGACAGTCATCTTTAGCATCATTTTTTGCCCCAGCTCTACCAACCCCAATCGATGACAAAACCACTGCTGCTGAGCTGACTAAATTGTTCCACACCATTAAACACCATCACTCGTACAGGAGTTTAGACTGCTATGCAAAAGTTGACAGGTAAGGTTATAGGCCAAATGTAAATGACATGGTTGACTGTCATTTTTCATGTTTTTCTTTTTGATATTTTTTTGGATGAGCATAAATGAACACAACAATGTTTTGTTTTTAGTTTAGTTCCTGTGGATAAGCCAAGGCCAGTATAGTAGGCTAAATGACAGTAGGCCTACATGTTTCTTGACTCATTTATCGATTTTTCTTTTTTTTTTTTTCTTTTTGATGGTCATTTTCAAGTGAATAAATATGTTGGCCTATGGCATGGCAAAGACTGTTTTTTCATTGTCTATAGATGGACACAACTCTTTACAGTGACTTTACAGTGATGTTTTGTTTCTTGTTGACATGGTCTTGACCATCATTTTCCACATTTCTCATTTTGATAGGTGTTCCAAGTTAATAAATATATATTGACTTCATACGTTTTTTTTAATAAGTTTTTCTTACCCCCCCCCCCCCCCCCCCCCGGTAACGCGACGGTGTCCTAACTTTAGGGCCTTTGTCCTCACTTTCAGAGCATTTTGTCCCGGGCCCAGCCAAAGCTGTCAGCGGCCCTGAAGGGGATGTCTCACAGTGGTAAACGTGGCCTTGTCCCAACTTTTTTGAGATGTGTTGTCATGAAATTTAAAATCACCTAATTTTTCTCTTTAAATTATACATTTTCTCAGTTTAAACATTTGATATGTCATCTATATTCTATTCTGAATAAAATATGGAATTTTGAAACTTCCACATCATTGCATTCCGTTTTTATTTACAATTTGTACTTTGTCCCAACTTTTTTGGAATCGGGGTTGTATAAAACAGAAAATTTCCAATGAAAATGTTTAAGGTAATTCATAAATTCCAACAGTTTTTATCCAAATCACTTTGACTTAGACTCTTCTATTGTTTCTTATGGCAGACTACATTATATTATAATACACTTATGTGCTCACCTCTGATTTGTTTGCAGCTCCTCATTTTACAGATTATAAAAGCTTGAGCAAAGATCACAACCACACACACTGCCACCACCACTGCGAAGTAGATCACTTCAGGACCAAAAGAACCACCGATCATATTAACAATTTCATAAATGGCTTAAATAAATAGAAAAATTACAGAATTTTTCACACATTTTCTACCAACCAAATTTTGGAGAGTTCTCCAACTGTACTCGTGTCCCATTCCCAAAAATGATCTTCCCACACGCGGCCACAGCACAGTAGTAAGTTCCAGTATCATTGATGCTGAGGATGTTCTTGGAGAAGTCGTACACACAGGTGTGTGTAGAAGAGCGGGTCTCACACTGACGGCTGCTGTTGTGATGAGTGTAAATGATTTGAGGATGGGATTGTGGTGAAGCAGCTCTGAACCAGAGCACTTGGTGTTCTGCTGCTCTGCTCTCAGAGAGAACCGAGCACTGCAGAGTCACTGACGCTCCTGCAGGAACCGAGTCCAACACGCCGCTCTGGATCACTGACACTTTTACATCTCCATCACCTGTTCAGAGTGATAGAGACAGAGTGAGATCTGAGTTTGGTTCGTTTTGGACTTATATGAGATGCAACATGCAGTCCAGAAGTGTTGATTAGTTTCCTAAAACAGCAGCACTAAAGATATTTCCATAGTGAAATCACATATAGAGTATAATATATAAATGTGCTCATTTTAATCTGAGCAAACTCCAAATCACAATCTCCTGCCAATAGAGCGATCGCTTCAGTCATACAAATAGAGAAAACCTCAACACATACAGGTACATTCTCACCTCGTACAAAATAAAATTCTTACCTTTCACTGATAAAAAGGTTCCTTTTTCAAAACTTGTTGAATGTCCACAGAAATACAAAAGTCCACAGTAATGCAAGGCTTCATCTGATGGTTCCACGTTAACAATTTTCAAATGGAAGCCCGCTTTTTCTTTCTCGATGCTGAATTTTGGTGGCTTGAACTCATCTATATATTTGGGTTCATGTTGAACAGCCACCATTACCTGAGGCTCCTGTCCGACTTTTTGCTTGAACCAGATGATAGTTCCACTGTTTTCCTTCAGCAGTTTTAAGCAGTGCAGAGTCACGTTCTCACCAACACCAGCAGTGATCACTGGGTTCGGCTGACTGAGATCATTAATCTGTGCAGAATCTAATATAAATGGTTAAAGAATGAAAAATGAACAAAAAAGTAATAAAACAAATGTATTTTCTTCCAGTAATTCACAGAGATTGGTGTAATATTGTGAGTAACATGAGATAACATGAGCATTAAATCTTACTGACATTATCAAGCTCAATGCAATGTGCTGAATAAACTGGATTTCCAGTGTAACCAGCGACTGGAGGTCAGAGAGGAGATGTGTAAAGTGTGTTTGTGTTTGTTTTGCACAGAAATGTGTATTGTTTCTGTTTTATCATCAATTTTCAAGGTGAAAAATCTTTCATTTAAGATTAAATAAAATTCTGATTTCCCTCAAAACAGCTCTTCATCCAGACACAACCCCGTAATATTAAGATCACAAACTGTTTTTGTGTCAGTAATCCTTATTACAGCGGCACACTGATGAGCAGAAACATAATGAACCATCCACACTTACCAGTTTGATTAAAAAGCATCACTGTGATCCACATCAGTGTGATCATCTTCAGTGTGAGCTCTGTGTACAGCATGTCTCCTCTCGCTGCACTGATCGACGGTCAAACTGAGCACTGCTCACTTTGGGCAAAGACTGATGGTGTGACATCACATCACATCTCTGACATCACAGACTTCCAGGGTATTTTTTTTTTTTTGAGACACAATCTAGACTAGAAAGCAGAGCAGTAGATAGTAGACTGTGGCCCCTCCTCAAGGTATTTGAACACACGCTTCACAACTCTTTCAACATCCTCTTCAAGGATGAGGAAATGAGACCTACAATCCTCTTTTTATTTCTATGTTTTCACGTCAGGATATTGAGCAAATCAATTCCTGTTTGATTGAACTTTTCTCTCTCTTTTGCAACCGTGACCAATATTCAAGCTATTTTTTTCTGGGGTTTTTTTCTGTGGGTGTTATTGTTTATTTATTTTTTAGTTTCCTGCACCATAATGCAGTGACTAATACTCTCATATTTAACTGAACTTTATAAAGGCAAGTTTAATAATTTAAATAATAATGATTGTCATGAATGAGTCTCGTGATTAAATTGAGATCACATTTCTATCATTTTTAAAGACTTCAGTAAAAGTATTTCCGTTCCATCCGTTATTTACAGCGTTTATTCCTCAGGGTCGGGAGGGAAGCTGGAGCTGATCCCAGCTGACTCTGGGTGAGAGATGGGCTTCACCTTGGACAGGTCACTAATCTACTGTATCTCAGGGTTCACACAGAAAGACAGACGCCCAATCACACTCACATTCACACCTGGGGATCATTTAGAGAAGCCAGCTGACCACAACACATGTCTTTGGACTGTGGGAGGAAACCAGAGCACCCAGAGGGAACCTTCTCAGGTACGAGGAGAACGTACAAACTCCACACAGGAAGGCCGTGAGGTTCAAACCCAGAACCTTCTCGATGTGAGGAGACAATGATAACCACTGCAGCCCTGTGACACCGAGTCCTGATATTCAATAAGAAGAGTGAAGGAGATAAAAATAAGACAGAGAATATGAGACAAGTGAAAAAAAAGGTGTTCTCCTTTAATGTCTCTCTGCATTCTCCCTCTCGTAAACCACTTTGTCTGGCTAAATTAAAAGTAAACTAAATATAGTGATGATAAAGGGAAGTTGTATCTTTACCTGTGTAAATAATTAACACATCCTGCACTGTGTACATTTCATCCTGTAGATTCAGCTGCAGGTAAAATTCACTCGACTTCCTGGGGAATTAAACCTCATGACCTTGAGGTCAACCTGAGGCCCATAAGCTTCTGCACTTATTATTGAGATCCTCCTCCTGACATCCTTAAGGTATTCCACACAGTGTGTCCAAAAGTATTCAGACATCCGACCATCACACCAGTATGTGTTTCACATCCCATTCCGAACCCCGGGGCATTCAGCCACAGGAGAGTGAGTGAGGTCGGGCACTGATGTTCAGCAAAAAGACCTGGTGCTCATTCAGCATTAAATTCACTCCAGAGGTGTTCAATGGGCTCTGTGCAGGACACTAGAGTTCTTCTACGCCAACTTCAGCCTTTTTTCGGCCTTACTTTGTGCACGTGGGCATTGTCAGGCTGGAACAGGTTTGGGCCTCTTAGTTCCAGTGAAGGGAAATTGTAAATCTTACAGCAGCGTACAAAGACATTCTGTACAATTGTGTGCTTCCAGCTTTGTGGTAACAGTTTAGAGAAAACTACACATGGATGTGAGGGGAGGGTGTCCACATACTTTTGGCCAAAAAGTGTATAGAGTGTAAAAGTCCAGCTGAGTATTTGTCATCCTAGTAGCAGCACTTTTATGAAGATAAAAGCTCTAAATATTCTAAAGAACCCTTGAAAAACCCATACAAACCTCTACAAGCTCCTTCTTCCTCTACTGATTCCTGACTTTGACCAACGACCAAAGATTTAGGAAAATCTCATCTCTCTTTTTCTGAATTATGATCATGAAGAGATGTGATTCTTTTGTGTTGATACGGCTGGAGTTTTATTCAGGCCTTAATGCGGCTCCTCCTTCACCACTCTGTGACTCGAACCAATCAAATTCTCTCTCTCTCTCTCTCTCTCTCTCTCTCTCTCTCGCTCCACCCCGGATCTCACCCACTCTTTCATACTGAAGACTCAAAACTGAAATATTAAAATGAACTGTCAGGAGATAGACCATGTGGTGCAGGTTTTCTGTAAATGAGTTTTAATGAATCAGGATCAGAGAAGCGAAATAAAAAGAATTCGGTGCTCAGTGAATTTGATCGCGTTTTATAGACAAATATATTATGATGTAATATTTGGATGGAGGTTAAATACATGCATGAATACAGGTTTTCTCACAAAGATGAACAAACTGGTCTTTATTTCTGTGTGTAAAGTGTGTCTGTGGTTTTGTAGCTCTGTTTATCTCTTTGCTCTTTGACACACTGCAGCTCTGAGTGTTTCATCTCTGATGGTGTTTCTGAGAAAAGCGACTCAGGCGGTCAGAGCGGCCTGCAGGTTCTCACCTCTCAAACTTTCCACAGGATGTGCGGTTATTTTTTTCTCTCTCAGGCCACGCTGTTGTTTTTCAGACATGATACAGAATTAGAATCATCTTCATAGCCTTTCTATAAATGTGTGAAATTGTAACTCCTCTCTTCTAAAGCACCAGATTTCACTTTAATCTGCTCTAAACACACAGCAGCATGGTCACAGAGTTTATAAGCCACACCACTCTCAGCTTTAACTTTCCACACCAGACCTGTGTGTGCATTCTGTGTGTGCTGAGGGACAGTGAAGGGGAACGAGCTTCTTATGAGGCCCAGAGCTGTGAAAGGTCACATGTCCGACTTGTTTATAGAGCCAAGTTCAAAAGTTTGCATCCCCCTAGGTTTTTGGATGTGAAATATAATAATCTGTTTTACCATTTCAATGCAAAAATATATCTAAAGAGTTAAAAAATAAATAAATAAATAAAAGATAAGAAAGAGGTTATTAAGGCAAAATATGATGGGTATATCAGTTATTAGAGAATATTTACAGATATTACATACTGAAAAGGAAAGGGTTTTTGTCATTTATTGGTTTGTTTGTTTGTTTGTTTGTTTGTTTATTTGTTTTAACCCTCAGTTTGGTCACCTCTCAGTCTCCACCCACCAGCCAGCAGCCGTAATCCATTATAATGCTGTTACTTTAAGGTGTTAATATTAAACACACTGCTGATGCCCAACATGTCTGTTCATGTGTGAGTGAAAAACAGACACTAAAAGTTCTCACCCCTTCATGTGTCAGGCCGAGATTCAGCAGCAGCTCAACACCCCGCCCTGAACTTCCTGATTCGAGGTTAGTGGGCGGAGCTTCTTATAATCCACCAGATCATAAACCTCAGGCCAGAAAGCTCCTTCTTCACTTGTCCTGATCTCATCAAACATCTGCAGGTGCCATTTCTCAGGAACACTCGTAGCTGTGACCTCCGTCTCTTCTTTATTCATGTTTTGTAAAGACTATAAATAGGAGAACTGGGCTGATGTTCTCACTGGAAATTTGCTGTGGTGTAAGAGGAATAAAACACTTTGGGCTGTGCTGTCATAGGAAAATAATCAACTTCAGGCTGGTAACAGTGAATCCTCTGCATGTCTGTGTACCGTATTGAGCTGGATTTCTTCTTGTCTTAAACCTGTCACTGTGTTTTCACAGTGTTATCGACACTGTATGGACAGAACACGTGGACTGTCTTGTGGTTGAGTCCTGAAAGCAGGACAAGTCCATCCATCCATCCATCCATTATCTGTAGCCGCTTATCCTGTCCTACAGGGTCACAGGCAAGCTGTCATCTTACTGAAAAAGTGAAAATAGTGAAAATACAGTTTCTTAAGGCAATAAAGATGAATTTTTCTTGACATCATAACTTTTTATTTACTGCAGTCCTGTGAGGAATGAGGGATCATTTTTGTTTAAGATTTTATAAGTGCATTCTTCTTCTTCTCTTCTTCTTCTTCTTCTTCTTCTTCTTCTTCTTCTTCTTCTTCTTCCTCTTCTTCTTCTTCTTCTTCAATCCTCTTCTGTGACTCTAACTCATCAGTTCTCACGCTCCTTAACCCTTTCCATGTCAGAGTTTTCCTCTATGAACCCTGTCACACTGCACTGCCTCCATCGAGTGACACAGTATTTATTTTATGTTCCTTCTTCATTGTTACTTTTTGCAGCCAGGGACCACTTTCAGTTCAAAAATAAAACCATTCACCCCCCCTCCCCCCATACCACTATAAATCTTAATTTTACAATTTAAATCACTGTTATTGTCACACACCAAAGACAAAGATACAGAACAGCAAGTAAATCTGGAACCCTGGAGTTTTGTGGAACTTATTTACCATCACTGAATAGAAATTGTTGAACAGTAGCGATCAGCTCTGAGTAAACTGGCACACTTGGGACTTAAACATCAACCAGTCTGTACTATAAGAACCATTTGATCTATTAAATGAAACATGACACTTGGGTTCACTTTGATATCCAGTATATTATTGCGTCCTGGTCTTTGTGTCCTTTTGAGCCGCTCTGTCAGAGAAAGTCTGTTCCAGTATTGAAGAAAGAATCTTGGGAAAACTCTTTTAACCCCCTGAGCAGGTGCAGTCAGACTCAGTCAAAACAACGCCATCAGGACAAACTGTACAGATGTTCAACAACACATGAGAGTGTTGACATTTTTTAAGCTTGTTCATGACCCCAAATGAGGCAAAGTTATGTGATTTTATTCATAAAAAGAGACTCGAAGCATTATTTCAGACAAATCAAAAACATAAATGAGTCAAAACAACCCCCAACATAAGAGGAGGATTAAACTGCTGATTTTGTGTTGTCAGGTGCCTTGTAATGTTCTAGAATCTCAGCAGTGACTGTATCTATAGGTGGACACTGTGACAGGTCTTCAAAAGTAAATCCGTGTATCTAAGGCCCTCTAGTGGCTGGCTGCAGTACAGTTTAAACCCCACCCAACCCCATGTTGTGTATTTGTAGCTGACTGAGGTTCTGTGATTTATGATGATCTGGCAACCAGTGCATTGTGTCACAAGAGTTTCAACACCACGGACAGCGACACACTTTCACTCCTCACTGCTCTTCTCTCTGATCTCAAACTCACACATTTCTGCTCTCTCTCTCTCTCTCTCTCTCATACTGTCACCACACACTTTTTACACTTTTCCCTTCACTTCACTCTAAACACCAGCTACTGGTGAGTATCAGCGTGGAGCAAAACATTATAATATTTTAATATTTTAGGATCAAGAACTAATACACAAAACACAAAGGCTCAGATGTACGGTGGGTGGGGGAGGGGGTCATCGGATCATTTTAAACAAAGGTCAAGAAATGAAGTGATTAAATTAACTGAAAAAACCTCCACTGACAACACAGTGTGTACGTTGGGTGGATATTTCCGTTAATTATGTGAATGGCATTGAGCACAGGCTCTTATCCACAGTGACATACAACATACCCAGAGCAGCCTGGGGGGCAGTTGGGGGTTAGATGCCTTGCTCAAGGGCAATTCAACCGTTCCTGCTGGTCCAGGGAATCGAACCAGTGACCTTTTGGTCTCAAAGCTGCTTCACAGGGTGATGGAAATCTGAAGATGGTTATATCAAATGGTATCCTTCAGCAAAGCAAAGCTAAGGCAGGCTGTTATTTATTTATTTATTTTCTATATTTGCAGCCTCCTTCATCCTCATTTTGTTGATCTTTATTTTCATACAATCAAGAAAAAGTGCATCATTCTAGTCTTTAATACACAAAATGACTCAGTTTCACACAAAGTTCTTTATTTACTAAGAAATATTTTTTTAATGTACAACCATATCACTGATCATGATTTTCTGTTATACCCCCATAGCACACTGGCTAACATGCTAACTAACAGACATTAGTTGTTCGTCGCTAAAATTCAGTGATGAAGGTTTTATGCTTTGTCCTGATCCTCTGTACTGTAACTGCAACAGACACATAAAGTGTCTAACAGTCTTTTCTTCTCTTCACACTTCTGTAGCCCTGCAGAGACCTCGACCTCAATTACATTTAGTTTTTAATCATCACCTTGTAATGATCCATCATGTTAATATCGATTTCCAATCAGGCTAAAGATTAAAAGTATGAGAGGAATGAACATTAGACACAGTCCGATATTTATGACCTAAGAAAGAGGAGAGTAAATCACGTCAGTGTACACATTATCATGAGCTCGTTCTCTCTTCCCTCGTGTTTTACTGAAGTGTGAGGCAGCAAAGTTCAGCTCTACAGCATCACGACTCTGTGGGAATGAAATATGAAATGATTAATTGATGGAAATATGAGCACATTGTAACATTTAGCCTGTTTGAGTGGGATTAGATTTCCAAAAAATGTATTGTGGACAAGATAAAGTCAAGACACAGCTTTCATCTGAATCTGTTACAAGGCTTAGGTAAGTTTATAATAATAATAATAATAATAATAATAATAATGCCTGGGGTTGGGGCTCGTATGCAAGCGCTTGGTGGCCGGGCCTTTGCCCATGGGGCCCGGCCGGGCTCAGCCTGAAGAGGTGACGTGGGCCTGACCTCCTGTGGGTTCACTACCCACAGAGGTAGCAGTAGGGGACTGGTGCAGTGTGGATTGGGTGGCAGTCGAAGGCAGGTGCCTCGACCACCTGATCCCCGGACACAGCGGCTAGCTGTTGGGACATGGAATGTCACTTCACTGGGGGGGAAAGAGCCTGAGCTTGTGCGGGAGGTTGAGAGGTACCAGCTAGAGATAGTTGGGCTCACCTCCATGCACAGCGTGGGCTCTGGAACCCAGCTCCTCGAGAGGGGTTGGACTCTCCACTTCTCTGGAGTCGCCCATGGTGAGCGGCGGTGGGCTGGTGTGGGCTTGCTTATAGCTCCCCAGTTCAGCCGCCATGTGTTGGAGTTTACCCCAGTGAACGAGAGGGTCGCCTCTCTGCGCCTTCGGATTGGGGAGAGGGCTCTTGCTGTTGTTTGTGCCTACGGGCCAAATAGCAGTATAGAGTATCCGGCCTTCTTGGAGTCCCTGGGAGAGGTACTGAAGGGTGCTCAGACTGGGGACTCCATTGTGTTACTGGGGGACTTCAATGCTCATGTGGGCGACAACAGTGACACTTGGAGGGGCGTGGTTGGGAGGAACGGCCTCCCCGATCTGAACCCAAGTGGTGTTTTGTTATTGGACTTCTGTGCTAGTCACGGTTTGTCCATAACGAACACCATGTTCGAGCATAGGGGTGTCCATAAGTGCACATGGCACCAGGACACCTTAGGTCAGAGGTCGATGATAGACTTTGTTGTGGTTTCATCTGATCTCCGGCCCTATGTCTTGGACACTCGGGTGAAGAGAGGGGCTGAGCTGTCAACTGATCACCACCTGGTGGTGAGTTGGATCCGCTGGCGGAGGAGGAAGCTGGACAGACCTGGCAGGCCCAAACGTATGGTGAGGGTCTGTTGGGAATGTCTGGCCGAGCACTCTGTTGGGGAGGTCTTTAACTCCCACCTCCGGGAGAGCTTTTCCCAGCTTCCAAGGGAGGCGGGGGACATTGAGTCTGAGTGGACCATGTTCTCTACCTCCATTGTGGACACAGCTGTTCGGAGCTGTGGCCGCAAGGTCTCTGGTGCCTGTCGTGGCGGCAATCCCCGAACCCGGTGGTGGACACTGGAAGTAAGGGATGCTGTCAAGCTGAAGAAGGAGTCCTATCTGGCCATGTTGACCTCTGGGACCCCTGAGGCAGCTGACGGGTATCGGCAGGCCAGGCGTGCTGCAGCTCGGGCAGTTGCGGAGGCAAAAACTCGGAACTGGGAGGAGTTCGGGGAGGCCATGGAGAAGGACTATCGGTCAGCCTCGAAGAAATTCTGGCAAACCATCTGGCGCCTCAGGAGGGGGAAGCAGTACTCTGCCAACACTGTTTACAGTGCGGGTGGGGAGCTGTTGACCTCGACTGGGGACATTGTCGGGTGGTGGAAGGAATACTTTGAGGATCTCCTCAATCCCACTGTCATGTCTTCCATTGAGGAGACTGAGGCTGATGACTCAGAGGTGGACTCGTCCATTACCCAAGCCGAAGCCACTGAGGTGGTTTGCAAGCTCCTCGGTGGCAAGGCACCAGGGGTGGATGAGATCCGCCCTGAGTATCTCAAGTCTCTGGATGTTGTGGGGCTGTCTTGGTTGACACGCCTCTGCAACATCGCGTGGCGGTCGGGGACAGTGCCTCTGGAGTGGCAGACTGGGGTGGTGGTCCCTCTTTTTAAGAAAGGGGACCGGAGAGTGTGCTCCAATTATAGGGGAATCACACTTCTCAGCCTCCCGGGGAAAGTTTACTCTAGGGTACTGGAGAGGAGAATTCGACCGATAGTCGAACCTCGGATCCAGGAGGAACAATGCGGTTTTCGTCCTGGTCGCGGAACACTGGACCAGCTCTATACCCTTCATAGGGTGCTCGAGGGTTCATGGGAGTTTGCCCAACCAGTCCACATGTGCTTTGTGGATCTGGAGAAGGCATTCGACCGTGTCCCCCATGGTATTCTGTGGGGGGTGCTTCGGGAGTATGGGGTTCAGGGCTCTTTGCTAAGGGCTGTCCGGTCCCTGTACGAACGGAGCAGGAGTCTGGTTCGCATTGCCGGCAGTAAGTCAGACCTGTTCCCAGTGCATGTTGGACTCCGGCAGGGCTGCCCTTTGTCACCGGTTCTGTTCATAATTTTTATGGACAGAATTTCTAGGCGCAGCCATGGGCCGGAAGGAATCCTGTTTGGGAACCACAGGATTTCATCTCTGCTTTTTGCAGATGATGTTGTCCTGTTGGATTCTTCAAGCCAGGACCTCCAGCATGCACTTGGGCAGTTTGCAGTCAAGTGTGAAGTGGCTGGGATGAGAATCAGCACCTTCAAGTCCGAGGCCATGGTTCTCAACCGGAAAAGGGTGGCTTGCCCTCTCCAGGTTGGTGGAGAAGTCCTGCCTCAAGTGGAAGAGTTTAAGTATCTTGTTCACAAGTGAGGGAAGACTGGAGCGTGAGATCGACAGGCGGATCCGTGCAGCCTCCGCAGTGATGCGGTCGCTTTACCTGTCCGTCGTGGTGAAGAAGGAGCTGAGCCAAAAGGCAAAGCTCTCAATTTACTGGTCTATCTATGTTCCGACTCTCACCTACGGTCATGAGCTTTGGGTAATGACCGAAAGAACAAGATCGCGGATAAAAGCGGCCGAAATGAGTTTCCTTCGCAGGGTGGCTGGGCGCTCCCTTAGAGATAGGGTGAGAAGCACAGTCACTCGGGAGGAGCTCGGAGTAGAGCCGCTGCTCCTCCACATTGAGAGGAACCAGCTGAGGTGGCTCAGGCATCTTTTTCGGATGCCTCCTGGACGCCTCCCTGGGGAGGTGCTCCAGGCATGTCCCCCCGGGAGGAGGCCCTGGGGAAGACCCAGGACACGCTGGAGGGACTATGTCTCTCGGCTGGCCTGGGAACGCCTCGGTGTTCTTCCCGAGGAGCTGACCGAGGTGTCTGGGGAGAGGGAAGTTTGGGCTTCCATGCTTAGACTGCTGCCTCCGCGACCCGGTCCCGGATCAAGCAGAAGAAGACGAGATGAAACGAGAGATAATAATAATAATAATAATAATAATAATAATAACAATAAGTATAAACTCAGCATTAGTGACCTGATTTGGTGTTTTCTTGACCACAGAGTCTTGAGATCTCCCTATAAAAAGAAAAAATATGTTTATGTTGAGATCCAGATTTAATATACAGTATATTGCTGTTTAATCAGGACTCACTGTAATAATAATAATAATAATAATAATATAGTTCAACTTATATCATGCCTTTCTCACAGCCAAGGTTGCTTTACAGTTACAAAAAAACAAAAAAGAAAACTGTCCAGGGCGGCACGGTGGTGTAGTGGTTAGCGCTGTCGCCTCACAGTAAGAAGGTCCTGGGTTCGAGCCCCGGGGCCGGCGAGGGCCTTTCTGTGTGGAGTTTGCATGTTCTCCCCGTGTCCGCGTGGGTTTCCTCCGGGTGCTCCGGTTTCCCCCACAGTCCAAAGACGTGCAGGTTAGGTTAACTGGTGACTCTAAATTGAGCGTAGGTGTGAATGTGAGTGTGAATGGTTGTCTGTGTCTATGTGTCAGCCCTGTGATGACCTGGCGACTTGTCCAGGGTGTACCCTGCCTTTCGCCCGTAGTCAGCTGGGATAGGCTCCAGCTCGCCTGTGACCCTGTAGAACAGGATAAAGCGGCTAGAGATAATGAGATGAGAGATGAGAAAACTGTCCACCAAAGAGTGTCAGGATGTAATTCCAGTGGCGTAGCTACCCACAGTCCCGCCAAAAGGTGTATGAGGGTATGTCCCACACCGTCTGCCCGGCCGCCATGACACCGCTGGGCAACATCAACATTGCTCTGAACACCGTGCCATGGATCTACAAACTGATCACAAAAGCACTGCCACACAGAGTGCTGGTGTGTCCCAAACCACCTGCACAGCCACCGCAACGCCACTGAACAACATCACTCAGAACACCGTGCCAAACACAGAAGCACCGCCACACAGAGCGCTGGATAACCCTGATGTTAAAAAGAGCAACGAGCTCACTGCAGTCCATAGAGAGCAGCACAGGCATCACCCACAGTGCACCAAGGCCTGAAGGAAACCGACATCCAAAACTGGGTCTGGAGCTACACCACAACCGGCGGGCAAAACATTCAAACAATGAACAAACATCAAACTGTAGAAACACAAAAAGAGAAACAAAGGGGGGAAAAATAAAAATAAAAAGCTCCGGTGAGAAGCGGCAGCCAAAATGCGCACAGCGTCGTCTCAACTGGAAACAGAAACGGAGTAAATGTGCAGCAGTTTGGGGAAAAAACAAACCACTGGATGTGACTGAGGCTGAATTCTGGAGAAAAAATAATGTAAAATCAGGTTTTGAGAATTGGGTTGGTGGTTGTTTTTTCTCCCTGTACATACTTTAACACCTCATTTTACCTAAAATTATGTAGAAATGTTTAAAAAATTAACTTTCTGTCTTTGTGCGAAGATCATGTTGGATAGAACAAGATCCATTTTAATAAACACGATGAATAAAGATACATCATTCTCATGTTCATGCTTATTACTTTGATATTTTATTTGTTAAATTAAATGGAAATTAAATCAATATATCCAGAAGCTGTGGCTTTTAGACAATGTTTTTGTGTTTCAGTGGAACTGGACTGAAATTGTAAAATGTAAATTCTTCCTTTTTTGATTTTTTTTTGGCAGAAAACAGATTTTTAGCAATTAATTGTTGCAAAGCAAATAAATAGCAATAAAATTGTTTATATTGCAGAATATTTCAATCCACAACCTTACTGGAGACTCACCACAGCAATATTCACAGTTTCTCCCTTTACAGCTGAAAACAAGAACAAAGATCAGAGACACACACACTCCCAAAGCTACAGCGAGAAAGATCACTGCAGGATCCCAGGATTTTTCTATAAACAAACAAACAAACAAACAAACAAACAAACACATAATAAAACACTACATCACATTTCATGTCAATATAAAATAATGATTTTGTCCTGTAATTATAACGATCATCATTCTACTGATTGATGGCAGTAAAAATATCGACATTAAACACAAATTAAAGAAAACGTTACGATGGAAATATTATTATTTGCATTCTCTGAGAAAGTAAATGTGATCTTACACTTCTTACCCAACTGTACTCGAGTCCCGTTCCCAAAAATGATCTTCCCACACACGGCCACAGCGCAGTAGTAAGTTCCAGTATCATTGATGCTGAGGATGTTCTTGGAGAAGTCGTACACACAGGTGTGTGTAGAAGAGCCGTTCTCACACTGACGGCTGCTGTTGTGATGAGTGTAAATGATTTGAGGATGGGATTGTGGTGAAGCAGCTCTGAACCAGAGCACTTGGTGTTCTGCTGCTCTGCTCTCAGAGAGAACCGAGCACTGCAGAGTCACTGACGCTCCTGCAGGAACCGAGTCCAACACGCCGCTCTGGGTCACTGACACTTTTACATCTCCATCACCTGATCAGTGTGATAGAGATGGAGTGAGATCTGAGTTTGTTTTGTTTTGGACTGAAAAAATTGCAGCATTTTATCCCACACAAATTCTCAGTGTTAACTTATTAAAATGTGTTGATTAATTTACTACAACAGGAGCACTAAAGATAGTTTAAAATGTGGTTAAATCACATCTGCAGCATAATATATTAATGCGCTCATTCTAATCCGAGCAAACTGCAAATCACAATCTCCTGCCAATAGAGCGATCGCTTCAGTCATACAAATACAGAAAACCTCAACACACATTCTCACCTTGTACAAAATAAAATTCTTACCTTTCACTGATAAAAAGGTTCCTTTTCCAAAACTTGTTGAAAGTCCACAATAATACAAAAGTCCACAGTAATACAAGGCTTCATCTGATGGTTCCACATTAACAATTTTCAAATGGAAGCCCGTTTTTTCTTCTTTCTCGATGCTGAATTTTGGCGGCTTGAACTCATCTTTATATTTGGGTTCATGTTGAACTGTGACCATTAGAGAAGGCTCCTGTCCAATTTTTTGCTTGAACCAAATGATGGTTTCAGGGTTATCCTCTCGCTTTTTAAAGCAGTGCAGAGTCACGTTCTCACCAACACCAGCAGCGATCACTGGGTTCGGCTGATTGAGATCATTTATCAGTGCAGAATCTAATATAAATGATTAAAGAATGAAACATGAACAAAAATAAAAATATATATTTTTTCTTCCAGTAATTCACAGAGATTGGTGTAATATTGTGAGGAACGTGAGATCACATGAGCATTAAATCTTACTGACATTATCAAGCTCAATGCAATGTGCTTAATAAACTGAATTTCCAGTGTAACCAGTGACTGAAGGTCAGAGAGGAGATGTGTAAAGTGTGTTTGTGTTGCACAGAAATGTGTATTGTTTCTGTTTTATCATCAATTTTCAAGGTGAAAAATCTTTCATTTAAGATTAAATAAAATTCTGATTTCCCTTAAAACAGCTCTTCATCCAGACACAACCCCGTAATATGAAGATCACAAACTGTTTTTGTGTCAGTGTGGCAGCGGGGGCGTGGTCAAGCGCCGGTCGGTGACAGGAGGGCGGAGTCAGGGAAGGTAAGTGGCAGAATCACGACACCTGAGAACAATTAACCTGTGTTTGTGTGTGTCTTCCCAGTGACCGCGCCCTATTTAAGGAGGGAGAGTGAGAGCAGAGGGGATCTCCGGACTAGACGCTGGCTGTGTGTGTGTGTCTGTCTAGTCACCGTAACGATTGTTCACTGAAAAGTGTGGCAATAAAGCCTTTTCCCAAACCTGATCTCTGTCCTGCCGTCCTCAGTGCTCCACCCACACGTAGGGAGTGTTACAGTGGTGCCGAAACCCGGGACGTGGAGCACCAAACCAGCAGCCCCATGGAATCCTCCCCGTTCACCGATCTGGTCCACGCCCTCGCCACGGCTCAGCAAAGCCAGCACCAGGCACTCGTCACTCTCCGAAAGGAGCAGGAGCAGCGCTTCGAAGCCCTGGTGCTGGCCCAGCAGGAAGATCGCGAGGCGTTCCGGCATCTTCTCGCGTCGGCGGGGTCCACCAGCGCTCCGGCCGCGGGCCCGTCTCCCCTCATTGTCACCAAGATGGGCCCGCAGGACGACCCCGAGGCGTTCATCACGTTGTTCGAACAGGTCGCCGAAGCCTCGGGGTGGCCGATCGAGCAGCGCGCGGCGCGCCTCCTCCCCCTGCTCACGGGAGAGGCGCAGCTGGCCGCGCTACAGCTCCCCGCCGACCGCCGGCTGGCCTACGCGGACCTCCGCCGGGCCGTCCTCCAGCGCGTGGGGCGCACACCGGAGCAACAGCGCCAGCGCTTCCGCGCGCTGCGACTGGAGGAAGTCGGCCGGCCGTTCGCGTTCGGCCAGCAGCTCCGGGACGCCTGCTGGCGGTGGCTGAGGGCCAACAATCGCGACGCCGAGGGAATCGTCGACCAGGTGGTACTGGAACAGTTCGTCGCCCGCTTACCAGCCGGAACCGCGGAGTGGGTCCAGTGCCACCGCCCGGCGTCGCTGGATCAGGCAGTCGAGCTGGCGGAGGATCATCTGGCGGCTGTCCCGGCGGCAGGACAGCAGATGGCATCGTCTCTTCTCTCCTCTTCTCTCTCTCTCTCTCTCCCTCTCCTCCTGTGTCCCGTCCCTGCCCCATTCCCCCACCGCGGAGGCGGGGGCCGGCTCCACCCCAGCCGGCCCGCCGCACCCGCGGTGCCCTCCCGTGTCTCCCTTCTGTGTCTGTCTCTCCCCCATCTCAGGTGAGTGAGCCCCAGATCACCGGTGCAGAGGGAAAGCCCGGGCCGGTTTGCTGGCGCTGCGGGGAGCCGGGCCACCTTCATGAGCAGTGCACAGCAATGGAAGTGGGCGCGGTGGTTCGGATCCCCGACGCGCCAGAGGCCGCCCTCGATCGGGCCGGAGCGTATCGCATACCGGTGAGTATCCAAGGGGCTACATATCAGGCGTTGGTGGATTCTGGTTGTAATCAGACCTCAATTCGCCAAAGCCTGGTTCAAAACGAGGCATTGGGGGGAGCACAGGGGGTGAAGGTGTTGTGTGTGCACGGGGATGTTCACAGCTACCCTTTGGTGTCGGTTCACATTATTTTCAGAGGGGAAAAATTTATAGTGAAGGCGGCGGTTAATCCTCGCCTTACCCACTCGTTAATTTTGGGGACGGATTGGCCGGGATTTCGGGGTTTAATGACACGCCTAGTCGAGAGTGGGTCCTGCCATTTGACAGGGGGAGGTCCCAGTGTCGCTTTGGCGGGAGCAGCTGTCACAGAGCCGTCTACGTCATCTCCGCGTCAGAGTGAGGAGCCGCCGGCCCCTCCTCTCTCTATTGGGGATTCCCTCACGGATTTCCCATTAGAGCAGTCGCGAGACGAGACTCTGCGGCATGCGTTTGACCAAGTGAGAGTAATCGATGGTCAAACGCTCCAGCCGAACGCCACCCCGTCCTTCCCCTACTTCGCGATTATGAAGGATAGATTATACCGAGTGACGCAGGACACTCAAACTAAAGAGCGAGTCACGCAGCTTTTGATTCCAAAAAGCCGCCGGGAATTGGTATTCCAGGCGGCTCACTTTAATCCCATGGCTGGACACTTAGGGCAGGATAAAACACTAGCCCGAATAATGGCCCGTTTCTATTGGCCGGGGATTCGCGGCGATGTCCGTAGGTGGTGTACGGCATGCCGCGAATGCCAGTTAGTAAACCCAGCAGCCATTCCAAAAGCGCCATTGCGCCCTCTACCGTTAATCGAGACCCCGTTTGAAAGAATTGGGATGGATCTCGTCGGGCCATTAGATCGGTCAGCACGAGGGTACCGCTTTATATTAGTTCTAGTGGACTATGCAACGCGATACCCGGAAGCAGTGCCTCTGCGCAATATCTCAGCACGCAGTATTGCAGAGGCACTCTTCCGCGTCATCTCCCGAGTTGGAATCCCGAAAGAGATTCTGACTGATCAAGGCACTACGTTTATGTCACGAACACTGCGCGAACTGTATGGGTTATTGGGGATTAAGCCGATCCGCACCAGTGTATATCACCCACAAACGGACGGTTTAGTAGAACGGTTCAACCGCACCCTCAAAAATATCATTAAGAAATTCGTAAGTGAGGACGCACGTAATTGGGATAAGTGGCTCGAACCCTTGCTGTTCTCAGTGCGAGAGGTCCCTCAAGCCTCCACGGGGTTCTCCCCGTTCGAATTATTATATGGGCGTAAGCCGCGCGGCATCCTGGACGTGCTGCGGGAAAATTGGGAGGAGGGACCTTCACAAAGTAAGAATGAAATTCAGTACGTTATGGACCTGCGCGCAAAACTCCACACGCTCACCCACCTAACTCAGGAGAACTTGCGGCAGGCCCAGGAACGGCAAGCCCGCCTGTACAACAAGGGTACGCGCCTTAGAGAGTTCACACCGGGAGATAAAGTACTCGTACTCTTGCCCACGTCGAGCTCCAAATTAATCGCCAAGTGGCAAGGACCCTTTGAGGTCACACGGCGAGTCGGGGACGTCGACTATGAGGTGAGGCGAACAGACAGGGGTGGGGCGCCACAGATTTACCACCTCAATCTGCTCAAACTCTGGAACGAGGAGGTCCCCGTGGCGTTGGTGTCGGTAGTTCCGGAGAAGGCGGAGCTGGGGCCGGAGGTTCAAAAAGAGAGTTTGGCATCACGTACCTCTCCGGTCCCCTGTGGAGACCACCTCTCCCCGACCCAGCTCACGGAGGTCGCCCAGTTGCAGGCCGAGTTTTCGGATGTGTTCTCGCCCCTGCCCGGTCGCACTAACCTCATAGAACACCACATAGAGACACCCCCGGGGGTGGTAGTGCGTAGCCGCCCTTATAGACTACCCGAACACAAAAAAAAGGTGGTTCGGGAAGAACTTCAGGCCATGCTCGAAATGGGCATCGTCGAGGAGTCCCACAGCGACTGGAGCAGCCCGGTGGTCTTGGTTCCCAAGGCCGACGGCTCGGTCCGGTTCTGTGTGGACTATAGAAAAGTCAACGCGGTGTCTAAATTTGACGCATACCCAATGCCTCGTGTTGATGAGCTGCTCGATCGACTAGGCACGGCTCGCTTCTACTCGACACTGGATTTAACGAAGGGATATTGGCAGATCCCCTTGACTCCATTATCCCGGGAGAAAACGGCCTTTTCCACACCGTTTGGCTTACACCAGTTCGTCACACTTCCGTTTGGGCTGTTTGGGGCGCCCGCTACGTTTCAGCGGCTGATGGACCGGGTCCTCCGGCCCCACGCCACCTATGCGGCCGCCTACCTGGACGACATTATCGTTTATAGTAACGACTGGCAGCGGCACCTGCAACACCTGAGGGCCGTCCTTAGGTCGCTGAGACGGGCGGGGCTCACTGCCAACCCAAAGAAGTGTGCGATTGGGCGGGTGGAAGTACGGTATCTGGGCTTCCACTTGGGCAACGGGCAGGTGCGTCCCCAAATTAATAAGACAGCAGCGATTGCGGCCTGCCCGAGGCCCAAGACCAAAAAGGGGGTGAGACAGTTCCTGGGGCTGGCTGGCTACTATCGTAGGTTTATACCTAATTATTCGGACGTCACCAGCCCGCTGACTGACCTCACTAAAAAGGGGGCGCCAGATCCGGTCCAGTGGACGGAGCAGTGCCAGCGGGCTTTCTCGGAGGTAAAGGCTGCACTGTGTGGGGGGCCACTTTTACACTCCCCTGACTTCTCTCTCCCTTTTATGTTACAGACGGATGCGTCGGACAGAGGGCTGGGGGCCGTTTTGTCCCAGCAGGTGGAGGGGGAGGATCGCCCGGTCTTATACATCAGCCGGAAGCTGTCAGTGCGTGAGGGGCGCTACAGCACGATTGAAAAGGAGTGCCTGGCGATCAAATGGGCGGTCCTCGCCCTCCGGTACTACCTGCTGGGGCGCTCTTTCACCCTCTGTTCGGACCACGCGCCCCTCCAGTGGCTCCACCGCATGAAAGATGCCAACGCGCGGATCACCCGTTGGTATCTGGCGCTCCAACCCTTTAATTTCAAGGTGGTCCACAGGCCGGGGGCGCAGATGGTCGTGGCGGACTTCCTCTCCCGTCAAGGGGGGGGGGAGTCGGCTGCAGGCCGGACGGGCGCCCGGCCTGAGTCGGGCGGTGGGGGTATGTGGCAGCGGGGGCGTGGTCAAGCGCCGGTCGGTGACAGGAGGGCGGAGTCAGGGAAGGTAAGTGGCAGAATCACGACACCTGAGAACAATTAACCTGTGTTTGTGTGTGTCTTCCCAGTGACCGCGCCCTATTTAAGGAGGGAGAGTGAGAGCAGAGGGGATCTCCGGACTAGACGCTGGCTGTGTGTGTGTGTCTGTCTAGTCACCGTAACGATTGTTCACTGAAAAGTGTGGCAATAAAGCCTTTTCCCAAACCTGATCTCTGTCCTGCCGTCCTCAGTGCTCCACCCACACGTAGGGAGTGTTACAGTCAGTAATCCTTATTACAGCGGCACACTGATGAGCAGAAACATAATGAACCATCCACACTTACCAGTTTGATTAAAAAGCATCACTGTGATCCACATCAGTGTGATCATCTTCAGTGAGAGCTCTGTGTACAGCATGTCTCCTCTCGCTGCACTGATCGACGGTCAAACTGAGCACTGCTCACTTTGGGCAAAGACTGATGGTGTGACATCACATCACATCTCTGACATCACAGACTTCCAGGGTATTTTTTTTTTTTGAGACACAATCTAGACTAGAAAGCAGAGCAGTAGATAGTAGACTGTGGCCCCTCCTCAAGGTATTTGAACACACGCTTCACAACTCTTTCAACATCCTCTTCAAGGATGAGGAAATGAGGCCTACAATCCTCTTTTTATTTCTGTTTTCATGTCAGGATATTGAGCAAATCAATTCCTGTTTGATTGAACTTTTCTCTCTCTTTTGCAACCGTGACCAATATTCAAGCTATTTTTTCCGGGGGTTTTTTCTGTGGGTGTTATTGTTTATTTATTTTTTAGTTTCCTGCACCATAATGCAGTGACTAATACTGTCATATTTAACTGAACTTTATAAAGGCAAGTTTAATAATTTAAAAAATAATGATTGTCATGAATGAGTCTCGTGATTAAATTTAGATGACATTTCTATCATTTTTAAAGACTTCAGTAAAAGTATTTCCGTTCAATCCGTTATTTACAGAGTTTATCCCTCAGGGTCGGGAGGGAAGCTGGAGCTGATCCCAGCTGACTCTGGGTGAGAGATGGGCTTCACCTTGGACAGGTCACTAATCTACTGTATCTCAGGGTTCACACAGAGAGACAGACGCCCAATCACACTCACATTCACACCTGGGGATCATTTAGAGAAGCCAGCTGACCACAACACATGTCTTTGGACTGTGGGAGGAAACCAGAGCACCCAGAGGGAACCTTCTCAGGTACGAGGAGAACGTACAAACTCCACACAGGAAGGCCGTGAGGTTCAAACCCAGAACCTTCTCGCTGTGAGGAGACAATGATAACCACTGCAGCCCTGTGACACCGAGTCCTGATATTCAATAAGAAGAGTGAAGGAGATAAAAATAAGACAGAGAATATGAGACAAGTGAAAAAAAAGGTGTTCTCCTTTAATGTCTCTCTGCATTTTCCCCCTCGTAAACCACTTTGTCTGGCTAAATTAAAAGTAAACTAAATATAGTGATTATAAAGGGAAGTTGTATCTTTACCTGTGTAAATAATTAACACATCCTGCACTGTGTACATTTCATCCTGTAGATTCAGCTGCAGGTAAAATTCACTCGACTTCCTGGGGAATTAAACCTCATGACCTTGAGGTCAACCTGAGGCCCATAAGCTTCTGCACTTATTATTGAGATCCTCCTCCTGACATCCTTAAGGTATTCCACACAGTGTGTCCAGAAGTATTCAGACATCCGACCATCACACCAGTATGTGTTTCACATCCCATTCCGAACCCCGGGGCATTCAGCCACAGGAGAGTGAGTGAGGTCGGGCACTGATGTTCAGCAAAAAGACATGGTGCTCATTCAGCATTAAATTCACTCCAGAGGTGTTCAATGGGCTCTGTGCAGGACACTAGAGTTCTTCTACGCCAACTTCAGCCTTTTTTCGGCCTTACTTTGTGCACGCGGGCATTGTCAGGCTGGAACAGGTTTGGGCCTCTGAGTTCCAGTGAAGGGAAATTGTAAATCTTACAGCAGCGTACAAAGACATTCTGTTCAATTGTGTGCTTCCAGCTTTGTGGTAACAGTTTGGAGAAAACTACACATGGATGTGAGGGGAGGGTGTCCACATACTTTTGGCCAAAAAGTGTATAGAGTGTAAAAGTCCAGCTGAGTATTTGTCATCCTAGTAGCAGCACTTTTATGAAGATAAAAGCTCTAAATATTCTAAAGAACCCTTGAAAAACCCTTACAAACCTCTACAAGCTCCTTCTTCCTCGACTGATTCCTGACTTTGACCAACGACCAAAGATTTAGGAAAATCTCATCCCACTTTTTCTGAATTATGATCATGAAGAGATGTGATACTTTTGTGTTGATACGGCTGGAGTTTTATTCAGGCCTTAATGCGGCTCCTCCTTCACCACTCTGTGACTCGAACCAATCAAATTCTCTCTCTCTCTCTTTCTCTCGCTCTCTCGCTCCACCCCGGATCTCACCCACTCTTTCATACTGAAGACTCAAAACTGAAATATTAAAATGAACTGTCAGGAGATAGACCATGTGGTGCAGGTTTTCTGTAAATGAGTTTTAATGAATCAGGATCAGAGAAGCGAAATAAAAAGAATTCGGTGCTCAGTGAATTTGATCGCGTTTTATAGACAAATATATTATGATGTAATATTTGGATGGAGGTTAAATACATGCATGAATACAGGTTTTCTCACAAAGATGAACAAACAGGTCTTTATTTCTGTATGTAAAGTGTGTGTGTGGTTTTGTAGCTCTGTTTATCTCTTTGCTCTTTGACACACTGCAGCTCTGAGTGTTTCATCTCTGATGGTGTTTCTGAGAAAAGCGACTCAGGCGGTCAGAGCGGCCTGCAGGTTCTCGCCTCTCAAACTTTCCACAGGATGTGCGGTTATTTTTTTCTCTCTCAGGCCACGCTGTTGTTTTTCAGACACGATACAGAATTAGAATCATCTTCATAGCCTTTCTATAAATGTGTGAAATTGTAACTCCTCTTTTCTAAGGCACCAGATTTCACTTTAATCTGCTCTAAACACACAGCAGCATGGTCACGGAGTTTATAAGCCACACCACTCTCAGCTTTAACTTTCCACACCAGACCTGTGTGTGCATTCTGTGTGTGCTGAGGGACAGTGAAGGGGAACGAGCTTCTTATGAGACCCACAGCTGTGAAAGGTCACATGTCCGACTTGTTTATTGAGCCAAGTTCAAAAGTTTGCATCCCCCTAGGTTTTTGGATGTGAAATATAATAATCTGTTTTACCATTTCAGTGCAAAAATATATCTAAAGAGTTAAAAAATAAATAAATAAATAAAAGATAAGAAAGAGGTTATTAAGGCAAAATATGATGGGTATATCAGTTATTAGAGAATATTTACATATATTACATACTGAAAAGGAAAGGGTTTTTGTCATTTATTGGTTTGTTTGTTTGTTTGTTTATTTGTTTTAACCCTCAGTTTGGTCACCTCTCAGTCTCCACCCACCAGCCAGCAGCCGTAATCCATTATAATGCTGTTACTTTAAGGTGTTAATATTAAACACACTGCTGATGCCCAACATGTCTGTTCATGTGTGAGTGAAAAACAGACACTAAAAGTTCTCACCCCTTCATGTGTCAGGCCGAGATTCAGCAGCAGCTCAACACCCCGCCCTGAACTTCCTGATTCGAGGTTAGTGGGCGGAGCTTCTTATAATCCACCAGATCATAAACCTCAGGCCAGAAAGCTCCTTCTTCACTTGTCCTGATCTCATCAAACATCTGCAGGTGCCATTTCTCAGGAACACTCGTAGCTGTGACCTCTGTCTCTTCTTTATTCATGTTTTGTAAAGACTATAAATAGGAGAACTGGGCTGATGTTCTCACTGGAAATTTGCTGTGGTGTAAGAGGAATAAAACACTTTGGGCTGTGCTGTCATAGGAAAATAATCAACTTCAGGCTGGTAACAGTGAATCCTCTGCATGTCTGTGTACCGTATTGAGCTGGATTTCTTCTTGTCTTAAACCTGTCACTGTGTTTTCACAGTGTTATTGATACTGTATGGACAGAACACATGGACTGTCTTGTGGTGGAGTCCTAAAGGCAGGACAAGTCCATCCATCCATCCATCCATCCATCCATTATCTGTAGCCGCTTATCATGTCCTACAGGGTCACAGGCAAGCTGTCATCTTACTGAAATAGTGAAAATAGTGAAAATACAGTTTCTTATGGCAATAAAGATGAATTTGTCTTGACATCATAACTTTTTATTTACTGCAGTCCTGTGAGGAATGAGGGATCATTTTTGTTTAAGATTTTATAAGTGCATTCTTCTTCTTCTTCAGTCCTCTTCTGTGACTCTAACTCATCAGTTCTCACGCTCCTTAACCCTTTCCATGTCAGAGTTTTCCTCTATGAGCCCTGTCACACTGCACTGCCTCCATCTAGTGACACAGTATTTCTTTTCTGTTCCTTCTTCATTGTTACTTTTTGCAGCCAGGGACCACTTTCAGTTCAAAAATAAAACCATTCACTCCCCTCCCCCCATACCACTATAAATCTTAATTTTACAATTTAAATCACTGTTATTGTCACACACCAAAGACAAAGATACAGAACAGCAAGTAAATCTGGAACCCTGGAGTTTTGTGGAACTTATTTACCATCACTGAATAGAAATTGTTGAACAGTAGCGATCAGCTCTGAGTAAACTGGCACACTTGGGACTTAAACATCAACCAGTCTGTACTATAAGAACCATTTGATCTATTAAATGAAACATGACACTTGGGTTCACTTTGATGTCCAGTATATTATTGCGTCCTGGTCTTTGTGTCCTTTTGAGCCGCTCTGTCAGAGAAAGTCTGTTCCAGTATTGAAGAAAGAATCTTGGGAAAACTCTTTTAACCCCCTGAGCAGGTGCAGTCAGACCCAGTCAAACAACGCCATCAGGACAAACTGTACAGATATTCGACAACACATGAGAGTGTTGACATTTTGCAAGCTTGTTCATGACCCCAAATGAGGCAAAGTTATGTGATTTTATTCATAAAAAGAGACTCGAAGCATTATTTCAGACAAATCAAAAACATAAATGAGTCAAAACAACCCCCAACATAAGAGGAGGATTAAACTGCTGATTTTGTGTTGTCAGGTGCCTTGTAATGTTCTAGAATCTCAGCAGTGACTGTATCTATAGGTGGACACTGTGACAGGTCTTCAAAAGTAAATCCGTGTCTCTAAGGCCCTCTAGTGGCTGGCTGCAGTACAGTTTAAACCCCACCCAACCCCATGTTGTGTATTTGTAGCTGACTGAGGTTCTGTGATTTATGATGATCTGGCAACCAGTGCATTGTGTCACAAGAGTTTCAACACCACGGACAGCGACACACTTTCACTCCTCACTGCTCTTCTCTCTGATCTCAAACTCACACATTTCTGCTCTCTCTCTCTCTCTCTCTCTCTCTCTCTCTCTCTCTCTCTCTCTCATACTGTCACCACACACTTTTTACACTTTTCCCTTCACTTCACTCTAAACACCAGCTACTGGTGAGTATCAGCGTGGAGCAAAACATTATAATATTTTAATATTTTAGGATCAAGAACTAATACACAAAACACAAAGGCTCAGATGTACGGTGGGTGGGGGGGGGGTCATCGGATCATTTTAAACAAAGGTCAAGAAATGAAGTGATTAAATTAACTGAAAAAACCTCCACTGACAACACAGTGTGTACGTTGGGTGGATATTTCCGTTAATTATGTGAATGGCATTGAGCACAGGCTCTTATCCACAGTGACATACAACATACCCAGAGCAGCCTGGGGGGCAGTTGGGGGTTAGATGCCTTGCTCAAGGGCAATTCAACCGTTCCTGCTGGTCCAGGGAATCGAACCAGTGACCTTTTGGTCTCAAAGCTGCTTCACAGGATGAAGGAAATCTGAAGATGGTTATATCAAATGGTATCCTTCAGCAAAGCAAAGCTAAGGCAGGCTGTTATTTATTTATTTTCTATATTTGCAGCCTCCTTCATCCTCATTTTGTTGATCTTTATTTTCATACAATAAAGAAAGTGCAGCATTCTAGTCTTTAATACACAAAATGACTCAGTTTCACACAAAGTTCTTTATTTACTAAGAAATATTTTTTTAATGGACAACCATATCACTGATCATGATTTTCTGTTATACCCCCATAGCACACTGGCTAACATGCTAACTAACAGACATTAGTTATTAGTCACTCAAATTCAGTGATGAAGGTTTTATGCTTTGTCCTGATCCTCTGTACTGTAACTGCAACAGACACATAAAGTGTCTAACAGTCTTTTCTTCTCTTCACACTTCTGTTACCCTGCAGAGACCTCGACCTCAATTACATTTAGTTTTTAATCATCACCTTGGAATGTTCCATCATGTTAATATCGATTTCCAATCAGGCTAAAGGTTAAAAGTATGAGAGGAATGAACATTAGACACGGTCCGATATTTATGACCTAAGAAAGAGGAGAGTAAATCACGTCAGTGTACACATTATCATGAGCTCGTTCTCTCTTCCCTCGTGTTTTACTGAAGTGTGAGGCAGCAAAGTTCAGCTCTACAGCATCACGACTCTGTGGGAATGAAATATGAAATGATTACTTGATGGAAATATGAGCACATTGTAACATTTAGCCTGTTTGAGCGGGATTAGATTTCCAAAAAATGTAATGTGGACAAGATGAAGTCAAGACACAGCTTTCATCTGAATCTGTTACAAGGTTTAGATAAGTTCATAATAATAATAATAATAATAATAATAATAATAATAATAAGCGTAAACTCAGCATTAGTGACCTGATTTGGTGTTTTCTTGACCACAGAGTCTTGAGATCTCCCTATAAAAAAAATATATATGTTTATGTTGAGATCCAGATTTAATATACAGTATATTGCTGTTTAATGAGGACTCACAATACTACTACTACTACTACTACGAATAATAATAATAATAATAATAATAATAATAATAATAATAATATAGTTCAACTTATATCATGCCTTTCTCACAGCCAAGGTTGCTTTACAGTTACAAAAAAAAAAAAAAAAAACTGTCCACCAAAGAGGCTCAGGATGTAATTCCAGTGGTGTAGCTACCCACAGTCCCACCAAAAGGTGTATGAGGGTATGTCCCACACCGCCGGCACGGCCGCCACGACACCGCCGGGCAATATCACTCTGAACACCATGCCATGGATCTACAAAGTGATCACAAAAGCACTGCCACACAGAGCGCTGGTGTGTCCCAAACAACCTGCACAGCCACTGCGATGCCACCGAACAACATCACTCAGAACACCGCGCCAAACACAGAAGCACCGCTACACAGAGCGCTGGATAACCCTGATGTAAAACGAGCAATGAGCTCACTGCAGTCCATAGTGAGCAGCACAGGCATCACCCACAGTGCACCAAGGCCTGAAGGAAACCGACACCCAAAACTGGGTCTGGAGCGACACCACAACCGGCGGGCAAAACATTCAAACAAAGAACAAACATCAAACTGTAGAAACACAAAAAGAGAAACAAAGGGGGGGAAAATAAAAATAAAAAGCTCCGGTGAGAAGCGGCAGCCAAAATGCGCACAGCGTCGTCTCAACTGGAAACAGAAACGGAGTAAATGTGCAGCAGTTTGGGGAAAAAAAAACAAACCACTGGATGTGACTGAGGCTGAATTCTGGAGAAAAAATGATGTAAAATCAGGTTTTGAGAATTGGGTTTGGGTTTGTTTTTTCTCCCTGTACATACGTTAACACCTCATTTTACCTAAAATTATGTAGAAATGTTTAAAAAATTAACTTTCTGTCTTTGTGCAAAGATCATGTTGGATAGAACAAGATCCATTTTAATAAACACGATGAATAAAGATACATCATTCTCATGTTCATGCTTATTACTTTGATATTTTATTTGTAAAATTAAATGGAAATTAAATCAATACATCCAGAAGCTGTGGCTTTTAGACAATGTTTGTGTGTTTCAGTGGAACTGGACTGAAATTGTAAAATGTAAATTCTTCTTTTTTTGGCTTTTTTTTTGGCAGAAAACAGATTTTTAGCAATTTATTGTTGCAAAGCAAATAAATAGCAATAACAATTGTTTATATTGCAGAATATTTCAATCCACAACCTTACTGAAGACTCACCACAGCAATATTCACAGTTTCTCCCTTTACAGCTGAAAACAAGAACAAAGATCAGAGACACACACACTCCCAAAGCTACAGCGAGAAAGATCACTGCAGCAGGATCCCAGGATTTTTCTGTAAACAAACAAACAAACAAACAAACAAACAAACAAAAAACATAATAAAACACTATTTGACATTTTATGTCGATATAAAATAGAGATTTTGTCCTGTGATTATAACAATCGTTATTGTACTGATTGATGGTAATCAAAATATCGACATTAAACACAAATTAAAGAAAACGTTACGATGGAAATATTATTATATGCATTCTCTGAGAAAGTAAATGTGATCTTACACTTCTTACCCAACTGTACTCGAGTCCCGTTCCCAAAAATGATCTTCCCACACACGGCCACAGTGCAGTAGTAAGTTCCAGTATCATTGATGCTGAGGATGTTCTTGGAGAAGTCGTACACACAGGTGTGTGTAGAAGAGCCGCTCTCACACTGACGGCTGCTGTTGTGATGAGTGTAAATGATTTGAGGATGGGATTGTGGTGAAGCAGCTCTGAACCAGAGCACTTGGTGTTCTGCTGCTCTGCTCTCAGAGAGAACTGAGCACTGCAGAGTCACTGACGCTCCTGCAGGAACCGAGTCCAACACGCCGCTCTGGATCACTGACACTTTTACATCTCCATCACCTGTTCAGAGTGATAGAGACGGGGTGAGATCTCAGGTATTTTCATCTACATTTACCTGTAAACTGCTTTTCAAACATGTTCTCAAACTGATATTTCAAAAAGAGAAGAAGAATCATGACACCAGAATCGCTCGACTAACAAACAGTGTCGATGTGATAAAGTCAGTCGTAAGGAAGGAAAGTTTGCTTGTATTGCGCTTTTAACAGAGAAATGTCACAAAGTGCTTAACAAGAGCCATTTCACAGCATAAAAATGGAAAAAGAGAAACAGAGATGATGAAGTTACCACCAGAGCCATGTATTTAAAAGACTTACAAAACTAAAAATACACAATTAATCCATAAAACACATCAGAATCAGAACCAGAAGCACTTTATTGCCAGGTATGTTACACACACGAGGAATCTGACTCCGGTTCGACTTAGCTTTCATAGTACAGACAGAAAAAGTATAGAAAGAAAAACACACACACACACACACACACACACACACACACACACACACACACACACACACACACACAGAGTCTCACTGCAGTGAACTCCATGGAGAGAATTGCGTTTCTACAGCGATGGCCTTGAGGCAGTGCTGGCTAGGGAGCCAAGATAAGACTGGAATTTGTTTAGACTTAAGATGGGTAGACGTGTCCTTTTTCGCTTAACCCACTTGTCCATTCTGGCCACCAAAACAATCCATTTCTCTTTGCAAAGCCATCAACTTCTCCATGATGTTATCCATGTTGCGATTCAAGTTCTGAATAGCTACGGTACAGTCTGAGTGCTAACGGCTTTGCCCACCGCTTCGATCATATCGGGCAGCTTTGTGGGGCTTTGAACAGGGCTTTTTTTCAGCTGGACAGATAATTGATCTGCTGACTGATGAACGGATTTCTCGAAGCAAAATTACTGTATTTGGTGAAAGTACAAAAAGAAAAGAAAAAAACAAACAAGCTGATAATATTTTTATATTTGTTCACAATACATACATAATAATACATATTAAATACATTTGCCCATAATCATGATATTTTTATTCACTGTCGCTAAACGTTCTTTATCCCCTTCAGACCTGATTTTTTTCTACTGAGCAAGAAAATGTTTCCACAGCTGATTTTTACTTTTCTTCAATGTGGAAATGAAGTCAGAATATTTATTTTTTGCCAACTAATATTTTTATTCGGCGGCACGGTGGTGTAGTGGATAGCGCTGTCGCCTCACAGCAAGAAGGTCCTGGGTTTGAGCCCCGTGGCCGGCGAGGGCCTTTCTGTGCGGAGTTTGCATGTTCTCCCCGTGTCCGCGTGGGTTTCCTCCGGGTGCTCCAGTTTCCCCCACAGTCCAAAGACATGCAGGTTAGGTTAACTGGTGACTCTAAATTGAGCGTAGGTGTGAATGTGAGTGTGAATGGTTGTCTGTGTCTATGTGTCAGCCCTGTGATGACCTGGCGACTTGTCCAGGGTGTACCCCGCCTTTCGCCCGTAGTCAGCTGGGATAGGCTCCAGCTTGCCTGCGACCCTGTAGAAGGATAAAGCGGCTAGAGATGATGAGATGAGATATTTTTATTCTTTTTTTTCTTGTCCATTCCAATGGACACCAGGACTAAATGAACATAAAATATCAAGAAACCTTCAGAACAAATTGGCGTATTATTTAATTAACATTTTATATTATTTTCATTTATAATTATAGATAATTATTTAAATAATATTTTACAGTATTTATTATATTATATTAGGGTGGCATGGTGGTGTAGTGGTTAGTGCTGTCGCCTCACAGCAAGAAGGTCCGGGTTCGAGCCCCGTGGCCGGCGAGGGCCTTTCTGTGTGGAGTTTGCATGTTCTCCCCGTGTCCGCGTGGGCTTCCTCCGGGTGCTCCGGTTTCCCCCACAGTCCAAAGACATGCAGGTTAGGTTAACTGGTGACTCTAAATTGACCGTGAATGTGAGTGTGAATGGTTGTCTGTGTCTATGTGTCAGCCCTGTGATGACCTGGCGACTTGTCCAGGGTGTACCCCGCCTTTCGCCCGTAGTCAGCTGGGATAGGCTCCAGCTTGCCTGCGACCCTGTAGAACAGGATAAAGCGGCTAGAGATAATGAGATGAGATTATATTATATTATATTATATTATATTATATTATATTATATTATATTATATTATATTATATTATATTATATTATATTATTGAAACAATATCGGTTTTGTACAAAGCACAGCTGAATGTTGCATTCATCACCAAAGACTTATTTTTTGCTTATATATATATATATATATATATATATATATATATATATATATATATATATATATATATATATATATATACTGTAGAGCCTCTTGCATCTGGTAGCTTCTTTCTTGTCATCATAATTCGGCATGTGGTCCACCATGTCGAACTGTACTTCAGGTCGGAGCCTTATATCCTGATCATGTTTGGGTTGATGGATGTGAACTGGCTCAGGAGACGTGCTGGACCTTCCACGTTTCACCCCCACTGGTTTTTCCACTCTCACAAGACATTCATTTAGAAATGAAGGAGATCCAGGATGGTAGTGAAAGGCCTACAATGCTATTTAATCTCTTCCTTCCTGGTAACTGTTAGATCCTCATGCTCCTCTGTCCCTACACTGTCTTCTACCTCAACCGCAGCTGCTACCTCAAATTCTTCTGGCATTCAATGACAGTGAAACCTCTCCATTGTCATTGTCCCTCTCTGAAACCACACTGAAAAAAGTGAAACAAAGCTGTTCATTTAATGTATTTGTTTTCATTCCAGTGAATAAAAAAAATAGTTTGCTCCCATATTCAAAAGTTGTTTAAATGAATTTAAAATATTCAGGTTTAACAAAGATTATTTATAAATTTGATTTGTTAAGACCCTGAGTTCATTTATAATCTGCGAGTGTCTGGTCTGTCACAGCTGCGTTACACCCGGGCACTGTAGCATTGCTGCCCACTGCACTGGGTGTGTGTGTGTGCTCACTTGTGTGTGCATGTGTGTGTGTTCACTGCTTCAGATGGGTTAAATGCAGAGGAGGAATTTCACTGTGTTTAAGTCTGTACTTGAGTGGATGTGTAATAAATCAAGGCTTCTACTTGTCTTCTAATAATAATAAAATTTTACCCAACTCACAAACTGAAATGATGGATAAATATGAGATCGATAGAATGATATTTTTTGATCTGAGTTCATATTTTTACACTGAATGTCCAAAGAGTTTGTTACCTCGTCCATGACGAGTAGGCGGGGCGAAGTATTGTAATCAGTGTGGTTTGTTTGTTAACAATCTAGCGTTGAGACTGTTGCACCGATTGACTTCAAATTTTCAGGGTAGGTGGGCAATGGGGCGTAGATTACCTCATTAAATTTTGGGGTAATCGAGTCAAAGTCACGGGAAAGGTCAACCTTTTGGTCAAAATAACATTTTCCATTATAACTCAAAAATGGTTGCTGATTGACAGATGTTTACTATTATGAGCAGAGAGGAACTCCCATATGGCCTTTCATTTGGCACCATGATCATTGACCTTGAGTGACCCTGAAAAGTCAAACTAAAGGTCATGGTTTTTCAAAGGGCGATAACTTGAAAATGGTTCATGATAGCGAGATGTTTACCATTATCAACATATAAGAAGTTCCATATGGGCTTCCAGTTGCCATCATGATCTTTGACCTTGAGTGACCTTGAAAGTTCAAACTCAAGGTTTACAAAGGGCTATAACTTTAACCTGGTTCATGATAGCCAGATGTGTACTGAAAAGCGCCCTCCTGCCACTGCCTTACTGGTGATGGACCCAGAGCTGGAACCCAGGCAGGTGCTACCACTCCTCTGGATCAGAGCCGACCTGGGAGCAATGGTGATTCAGGAATAACTCCATTTTCCCCAATAGTCAAGTCCTCCTGGACCTGAGACTCACCACTGGTTGCAGTTTAAAGTCATACCCAGGACTATTAGGAACAGTTACACTGACAGTGACCCCTGTGCCCTTTTGGAGGACAGAGAACATAAATTATGAGGGGGAAAGTTGGGTTCTGTATTCATATTTTCATCTAAGCCATTGTTAAAGAATAACTGTCTAATCAATCAAAAACACATTACCAGTGTTCAAGACCCATCCCTCTAACATGAGCTTTTATTGTTTTTTAAATTTGTTGTGTCTCTTATTTATGAAATCGACTATTTTACAATAATAAATGCCCCCCGGAAATGCTGAAATTCAAATGCCAGACACCCTTCTTTGGCCCAGATAACCGTTACTATTGAGGGAAGCTTTTATTCAGATTAAAATAGCAGTTATAGTGAGATGTGAGTGTAGGCTCACGTGAGAATTCATGTGAACCACATTTTCCATTCTATTCTTTTTGATATCTCTGCTGACCACCAAAACACCAAGAGAGAAAAATGTGGGGGGGAAGTAGGTAGACAAGAATATCATATGCTTGCTTAATATTTCACTTTTTTTCTTTCTAGGGCCAATGTCGTCACATTCTGGGATGTGCTCAGTACGGCCCGCCTATAGTATAAATATAAATTCAAACTGCGCTTGAAGCACATTCGCACTCTGTCCTTAAACGAGATACAAACTCCGTGTAATTTTTAAGAACTGAAAAATGACTGGTTTCTGGATTTTAGTTTTGATCACCGGCATCATGTGTAAGTAATACGAACAATTTTCATCATGTAAACATATTCATATACTGTACTGTAGTTATTCATCTGTTTGACTGCGAACTTGGATCAACCAAAACTCAATAAAGTAAAAACAAATTGGTCGATAATAATAATAATAATAATAATAATAATAATAATAATAATTTGGACCCAGTGTTTTGAGGAATATTTAAAGGAATTATTCTAAGAAGTTAAATTACGAGCCTTATGTTAAATTGTTGGATTTGGTTTTGAAAAATAAATCTCTTTGGGGTCTGTGTAATTTATTATAAAGTTAAACAGATCCCTGTTTGAAAAAAAAAAATAAAAACTTTGAGAAGCTCAGCATTAAGGCGATTTTTAATGTATTATAAAATCTGAATTACATTCTTTACCAAATTAATTTTTGTTTTTCTAGATCCAGTCCAGTCTGGTAGACGCTGGGTTACTGCACAATCCTCAGTGCCACCAGTTTATCAGTCTGATAAAGAGCTCAGTGTGGATATCGGAGCCTCAGCGAGTCTGCAGTGTTGTATTTTTGGAATAAAAGATGGAGAAATGATCTTTTTTAAGCAACAAAACAGAAAACAGCCTCGGATAATCGTCAGATTCTTTAAAGCTTCTAGAGAAAAGTTTTACAATGAATTCCAAAATCCTCGTTTCCAGATTAAACAACATGGAAACTGCTTCAATCTGACCATTTCAAACACCACGCTGTCTGATGAAGCCGTGTACTACTGTGCACTGACGAGACCCGACCCTGTGTTTGGAAAAGGAACTTCTTTAAAATTTAAAGGTAGGATTTCTACTGAAATGAATAATTTGCTGGTTAAATGTAGAAACGTTTCATTCTTCATTACTGTTAGTGTGTGAAGGAGTGAAATGTTCACTGTGTTTGGTAACTTTAACAACACGGCATTCAGGGTTTATTTTTAGTCCGTGATTCATGATAAATGTTTACAGGTCAGAGTTTTACCACTGAATCAGAAACATCGAAACCAGCTCTGTGTGATCACAACACGAACATGAACACACAAGAGAAAACAGGTCAGATGTTGTATAATTATGTTTTAATGCATTAATCTGAAAATCATAATGAATGATTTGTCTAAATTATGATTTTTTAGATGTTATTTTTTGGACTAATGTAATTTTCATTGTGTTTGATGCCCATTCAGAAGTGACCAGATCTCTCCACTCCTCAGTGCTCGGTTTGGGAACGGCTTTGGGTTTGTGTGCACTTCTGATTTTCTGTCTCATTTATTTCATACTGAGGAGAAGAAAATGGGATAAAAGTAAGTGATTCTGAGATCAGATAATGATGACTTCAGTTCACTTCTGTCACTAATCGGCTTTTGTTCCATATTAATAGTGAAGGCTTCAACAGAAGGTTCAGCAGGAACGAGGGAGGTGAGTCTGTAGATTACAGGTGATATAGTATTTATATACTCTTTTGTAATTCTGGTTAAATGTCGATGTGTCCTTTAGTTCTGGAGAAATCTCACCTCCAATCACATTTCCTGACTCATTCATCCTCTTTATATGCTGCTACATTCATTCAGTGCTAATTATAATGGTTTAGACTTAAGATTCACTCACATTATACAAACCACTGACACGCTGTATCCCATCTGTAACTCTGGACTATTAATTAATTAATTTATTTATTTATCTTTCCCAGGACTCTCATGTCGACTCCTGGACTTACGCAGCTTTACAGTTTCCCAAGACGGGAAGTGGAGTTTGTTTCTCAGACAAGTTGGTGTACTCTGAAGTGATGTATATGAAACTGTAATATATTATACAACTGCCTCTTCTTCTTCTTCTTCTTCTTCTCTTCTTCTTCTTCTTCTTCCCTCAAAGTGATTATTAACAATCAGTTACATAAAAACCACAAATCTGTACATGACTTTAATCACTTCACAGATGTAATAAATGTGATACACTCATGTTGTGTTTTGTACAGATTTTTTTGTTGCCTGGTTTTTACTTCTGTATTTTGCAGAAGGCACACTAGTCTGGAAATAAATAAATAAGTAAATAAATGCACGGTGGTGTAGTGTTTAGCACTGTCACCTCACAGCAAGAAGGTTCTGGGTTCGAGCCCAGTGGCCGATGGGGTCCTTTCTGTGTGGAGTTTGCATGTTCTCCCCATGTCTGTGTGGGTTTCCTCCGAGTGCTCCGGTTTCCCCCACAGCCCAAAGACATGTGGTGAGGTTAACATGGGGCAGCCAGGGCCTGAGGTTGGGCTGAAGTGCCCTTGAGCAAAGCAACGAACCCCCAACTGTTCCCCGGGCGCTGTAGCATCGCTGCTCACTGCTCTGAGTGTGTGTGCTCACTGCTCACTTGTGTGTGTGTGTGTGTGTGTGTGTTCACTGCTTCAGATGGGTTAAATGTAGAGGAGGAATTTCACTGTGCTTAAGTCTATGCTTGAGTGTACGTGCGATAAATAAAGGCTTCTTCTTGTCTTCTAATAATAATAAAATTTCACACAACTCACAAACTGAAATGATGGATAAATATTAGATAGATAGAAGTATATTTTTTGATATAGGTTCATATCTTTTACAGTGAATGTCCAAAGAGTTTTTTTTTTGTTCGTTTGTTTGTTGTGTCGAGTACTTTTGCCCTCACTTGTTGAAGTTCAGTGACATTATTACGGCCCTGGAACACCTTTTACAGTCAACTGAAAATTGCATGCATTACACATTTATTACTGACCGAAGTCTTTACCTCAGAAGGGAATAAAATTATCTCCATCCATCCATTATCTGTAGCCGCTTATCCTATACAGGACTGTGGGCGAGCTGGAGCCTATCCCAGCTGACGACGGGCGAAAGGCGGGGTACACCCTGGATAAGTCGCCAGGTCATCACAGGGCTGACACATAGACACAGACAACCATTCACACTCACATTCACACCTACGGTCAATTTAGAGTCACCAGTTAACCGAACCTGCATGTCTTTGGACTGTGGGGGAAACCGGAGCACCCGGAGGAAACCCATGCGGACACGGGGAGAACATGCAAACTCCGCACAGAAAGGCCTCCGGTGGCAAATGGGCTCGAGCCCAGAAACTTCTTGCTGTGAGGCGACAGTGCTAACCACTACACCACCGTGCCACCCCCAACACAACACAATACAATGTCAGTATTTTGTGCACCTGAACAGATTGAATAAATAAATAAATAAACAAGCAGGTGGTCAGTGTTGTTGATCAGACCTTGAGGTTACATTTGTGCTTCATATCTCAGTAGAACACAACACTGACACGCCCATGTTCCAGGATGGTCACTATAGTGTGTATCGGGTCAAATCTGTCACGAGTTCATTCACTTTTACAGCATTTACATTTACTGATTTGGAATTTTGTTCATACAAGTTAAATTAAGAAGGCGATTAAAATAAACAATAAGGCATTAGTGTAGGCGCACGAGAGTGTACGAGTAAACCACATTTTCCATTCTGTCAGAACATCTTTATGAAGACCTCACTGTGCAACACCAAAACACAAATATGGAACAATGTGGGGTCGATGTAGGCAGATCAGAATATCATGTGCTCTCTGATCATGTCTTTTTTTTATGACACCCAATCACGTCATATTCTGGGGCGTGTTCAGCACAGAGCGCCTGGAGTATAAATATAAATCCAAACCCTGCTTCAAGTGCATTCATATTCTGTTCATAAATGAGATACAAACACTGTAGATGTACGAAGAAATGAAAAATGACTTGTTTGTGGATTTTAATTTTGATCTTCAGCACCATGTGTAAGTAATATGAGTCAATTATTCACATCTAGTTTCATAGATTTAAAAAAAATAAAGTCGATTGAGCTGATTACTCTCAAACACTTTGTGAAGCTGTTTATGTTGAAAGATCTCCTGATGTGATTTTTAATAACAGTTTATATAGATTGGTTTAAGAAATGTATTCATTACTTAATTAATGTGTTTTTTTTTCTAGATCCAGTCCAACCTGGTAGACGCTGGGTTGCTGCACAATCCCTCACAGAGTCAGGAGTTTATCAGCCTGATAAAGAGCTCAGTGTGGATATCGGAGACTCTGCGACTCTGCAGTGTTGTATTTCTGAAAATGTATATGGGATAATCGCCTGGTTTAAGCAACCGAACAGACAAAAACCTCAGATTATAGTCACGGTGTATAAAAGTGGGGGAGAAACATTTTACAATGAATCCCAAAAGTCACGTTTCCAAATAGAAAGATCTTCAAACTGCTTAAATATTACATTTTTAAACACCTTTCAGTCTGATGAAGCCATGTACTACTGTGCACTGACGAGACCCAACCTTGTGTTTGGAGATGGAACTCATTTAAAAATTAAAGGTAGGATTTCCACTAAACTTTCTTAAACTCCTGGTTTAATGTCATGATATTTTTCCTTATTATCATTAACATGTTCAGCCTGGAAGACAAATAATACTGAAGTAGTGAAATGTTCACTTTGTTTTCTTCTTCAACTACACTGAGTTACAGACTTTTAGTCAGTGAATGATGATAAATGTTTCCATGTGAACATGTTACTATTGAATCAGAAACATCTAAACCAGCTCTGGGTGATAATTCAGTGGGCTGTGAACCAACACTGCATGGAAACAGCACTAACACGAACACACAAGAGAAAACAGGTCAGATGCCTGATAATTCACTATTAATTAATCATCCTTAATTCATAATATAGTGAAATAACATTCTCAGAAGTGACCAGATCTCTCCACTCCTCAGTGCTCGGTTTGGGAACGGCTTTGGGTTTGTGTGCACTTCTGATTTTCTGTCTCATTTATTTCATACTGAGGAGAAGAAAATGGGATAAAAGTAAGTGATTCTGTGATCAGATAAAAATTCCAGTGACTTTTATTCCTATCAAAGACACTAATGTGTGTTTCTGTATTAATAGTAAATGCTTCTGTCGAAAATTTTCCAGGAATGAATCAGGTACGTGTGCAATAAAAATAGCACTGGTTTTTATTCTATTATATACTCTATATTTTAATCATGTTTTTTAATGTAGATATCACTATGTCTCCTTTATTTACTCATTAGTCTACATGTGAAATGTTGCTCCATTCAGATATTTTTCCTGATAATGTTCTCGATGTCATTTATACAGTCAGGTTGATCAGATTTCACAACAATCCCCAGCTTTTATGTTTAATGTTGATGAACATTAACTGTGTAGTGAGTGTGTATCGTGCAGTTCCACAGATTGTCTGGTTTTTACTGTGAGCTGAAATTCTTATTTTGTTTTTGCTTTATTCTTAATATTTTTAAAGGAATCTGAAGCTGAAACACTGAATTATGCAGCTGTGCATTTCTCTAAGAGGAAACCCAAAGCTGAAACAAAGAAATCTGGTTCATCAGATGAGTGTGTGTACGCTGATGTGAATAAAGCTGCACGCTGTAACATAAATGATTCATAATAAACGGAGAAACACACGGCAGAAGCAGTGAAAATGTTTTAGCAGGTTAAATATCTCGACTGTGTGTAAATTTATTCCATATTTTTCATTACAAGCTTTTAATCACTCAAAGATTATTAAACTATTGTTAAATATTTTTGCTCGTTTCAGCTGGGCAGATAATTGATCTGCAGAATGATGAATGGATTTCTAGAAGCAAAATGACTGTATTTGGTGAAAGTACAAAAAGAAAAGAAAAAACAACATCAGCAACAACAAAAGCTGATAATATTTAAATTTGTTCACAATAATTGCATAATAATACATATTAAATAAATTTGCCCGTAATCATGATATTTTTATTCACTGTTGCTAAACGTTCTTTTATCCCCTTCAGACTTTATTTTTTTCTACTGAGCAAGAAAATGTTTCCACAGCTGATTTTACTTTTCTTCAATGTAGAAATGAAGTCCGAATATTTATTTTTTGCCAACTCATATTTTTATTCTTTTTTTTCTTGTCCATTACAATGGACACCAGGACTAAATGAACATAAAATATCAAGAAACCTTCAGAACAAATTGGCGTATTATTTAAGGAACATTTAATATTATTTTCATTTATAATTATTTATAATTATTTAAATAATCTCATCTCATTATCTCTAGCCGCTTTATCCTTCTACAGGGTCGCAGGCAAGCTGGAGCCTATCCCAGCTGACTACGGGCGAAAGGCGGGGTACACCCTGGACAAGTCGCCAGGTCATCACAGGGCTGACACATAGACACAGACAACCATTCACACTCACATTCACACCTACGGTCAATTTAGAGTCACCAGTTAACCTAACCTGCATGTCTTTGGACTGTGGGGGAAACCGGAGCACCCGGAGGAAACCCACGCGGACACGGGGAGAACATGCAAACTCCACACAGAAAGGCCCTCGCCGGACCCGGGGTTCGAACCCAGGACCTTCTTGCTGTGAGGCGACAGCGCTAACCACTACACCACCGTGCCGCCTATTTAAATAATAGTTTACATTATTATATTATATTATATTATATTATGCATTGAAACAATTTTGGTTTTGTACAAAGCACAGCTGAATGTTGCATTCGTCACCAATCTCTTCCTTCCTGGTAACTGTTAGATCCTCATGCTCCTCTGTCCCTACACTGTCTTCTACCTCAACCTCAGCTGCTACCTCAAATTCTTCTGGCATTCAATGACAGTGAAACCTCTCCATTGTCATTGTCCCTCTCTGAAACCAATAAAACATCATCTTTTACTCACTTTACTCCCTTACTCCTGGCCTCATCTGCCTCATTTCCTGAATCCAAGCAGTCAAGATCGGACAGTTCTCCATTTATCAGAAGTTCAAGAAAGTCTGTGATTTTATACTCTAAAAGTGCATCACTATAAAAAAAAAATACTTTGATGATGATTAATATATTGTCAAACTACATTTTAGCTCTGAAAAGCTTCCAGAAATTCACAGCCTGGTATACGAACACTAAATCATCAAGCTCCTGCTGTTGTCTTTCAGCACCTGAAGTCCATTGTGATGGACATTAAACTTAAATCCTGTGCTTTAGAGCTTTGAAATATATTCAATTTAACTTTAAATACAATCACTTGATAAGATTAAGATTATATTTAGGGCAAATATATTACACTACCATAGACATAAATTAATATTGAAAGGTGAGAAAGGTGCTTGGCTCCTCCTCCTGTCCACATGGTGAGCCATGCTTGTCTTGTGTGATGGCTGAAACTTTCTGAGAGCAAGTTACAGGTCATAACTTCATTGTGATTGGATAATCAGGAACCAATGAGTGACCAAGCATTGTTACCCCGCCCACGACGGAGTAGGCGGAGTGAGGTATTGTAATCAGTGCGGTTTGTTTGTGTGTTTGTCTGTTAGCTATCTAGTGTTCAGACGGTTGCATCGACTGACTTCAAATTTTCAGAGTAGGTGGGCTATGATCCATAGATTACCTGATTAAATTTTGGGGTTGATCAGGTCAAGGTGAAGGTCAAGGTCACTGGAAAGGTCAACCTTTCGGTCAAAATAACATTTTCCATTTTTACTCCACAACAGTTGCCGATAGACAGATGTTTACTATTATGAGCATATAGGAACTCCCATATGGCTTTTCATTTGGTACCATGATCTTTGACCCTGAGTGACCCTGAATGGTCAAACTCAAGCTCATGGATTTTCAGAGGGCTCCTACTGCTCCTTCTTATTTTTATTATTGTTTTTATTCCTTCAAAATGTTTATTAACAAATCACTTAGATAAAAAATGCAAATCTGTATATGACTTTCATCACTTCACACATTTAATAAATGTGATACACTCCTGTTGTGATTTGTACAGAAGTTTTTGTTGTCTGTTTTCTTTTTTAATTCTGTATTTTGCAGAAGGCAGACAAGTCTGGAAATAAAAAAATAAAAAAATGCACGATGGTGTACTGGTTGGCACTGTCACATCACAGCAAGAATGTTCTGGGTTCGATCCCAGTTGCCAGCAGTGTGGATTTTATGGTGTTATCTGTCTGACTATGAGTTTTGCTCAGGACAAAATAAATGTATTCACAATTTAATTGAAAATGTAACACAAATCTTCAACATTATCGGCAAATTTCTGAGTTTAAACAAAAGTTATGTTCTATTACTGGCGCGTTTATAAAAATGATGTGTGTTTGCCTTAAATCGAAGTCAAGGACAGTGACTGAGTCCATTCCCTGGGGGCGGGGCTTGTTTATTCATGCACCTCTGTGCTGCTTATGTTTCCAGGTTCGAGTGAAATTACACTGAAAATCAGGTGCTGTGAATGTGGTGCCCAGAAATACCAACGTAGTTTTTCTTTATCACTGAGTGTTGAGTAAAACCTCTTCAAACACATTTTACATGAAGAAAAGTGAAGTGAAGCATCAAACAAGCAAGATGGATCCTTCCTGAAAGTGATTCATAATCATTTGTTGTAGAATCCATCCATCCTTCCATCCATCCATCTTCTGCAGCTTATCCGGGTCCCGGTCGCAGGGGTAGCAGCCTAAGCAGAGCAGTCCAGACTTCCCTCTCCCCAGCCACCTCCACCAGCTCTTCCGGGGGGAATACTGAGGCATTCCCAGGCCAGCTGAGAAATGTAATCTCTCCAGCGTGTCCTGGGTCTGCCCTGAGGTCTCCTCCTGATGGAGCATGCCCAGAAAATCTCCCTTGGGAGGTGTCCAGGGGACATCCTAACAAGGTGCCCGAACACCTCAACTGACTCCTTTTGATGTGGAGCAGCGATTCTACTCTGAGTCTCTCCTGAATGACCAAGCTTCTCACCCTGTCTCTAAGGGACAGCCCAGCCACCCTGTGGAGAAAACTCATTTTAACCGCTTGTATCCGCAATTTCATTCTTTTGGTCACTACCCATAGCTTGTGACCATAGGTGAGCGTGGGAACATAGATGGACCAGTAAATTGAGAGCTTTGCCTTTTGGCTCAGCTCTCTCTTTACTACCACAGACTGGTTTAGTGTCTGCATCACTGCTGACACTGCCCCAATCCATCTGTCCAACTCCCGCTCCCCCTTACCCTCACTCGTGAACAAAACCCCGAGATACTTAAACTCCTCCACCTTAGGTAGCAACTCCCCCCTTATTGTAGAGTCCAGGATATTAATTTGTTGTGTCCTTGTTGATTTCTTACAAAATGTCTAAAGGTATAAAATGAGCATTTTCAATGGTGCTGGTTTTCCAACACCTCATGTAAAGAAGCCGAGTGGTGAATCTGTTTGTGGCAGCTGGGGCGTGGCCAAGCAGCAGTCTGTGACTGGAGGGCGGGGTCAGGGAAGGTAAGTGGCTAGGTCATTACACCTGATGTCAATTTGTGTGTGTGTGTGTGTGTGTGTGTGTGTGTGTGTTTGTTGCAGGGATGGAGTATAAAGGGAGGGGGAGAGGAGAGAAGAGGAATTCGCTCCCCAACCACAACACATGTGTGCGTGAGTGAGTGAAAGAAAGAAAGAAAGCTTGAAAGCTCAATAAAGTGCATGTGTGTGAACACGAACTCTCGCCTGCCGTGCTTCTGTGCTCCACCCACATCGGGGATTACTACAGTGGTGCCGGAACCTGGGATGCACAGAAGGGAACCACCTCATGGAGTCCTCCCCATTCAAAGAGCTCATCCTTGCCCTCGCTACCGCCCAGCAGAACCAGCATCAAGAGCTGATCACCCTCCGGAAGGAGCAGCAGCAGCCCTTCGAAGCCTTGCTGCTGGCCCAGCAGGAAGATCGCCAGGCGTTCCGGCACCGGCTCACGTCAGCAGGGCTGCTGGCCACCGCTGCCGCCACCCTCACGAAGATGGGACCACAGGACGATCCGGAAGTGTTCCTCGCTCTCTTTGAGCAAGCAGCCGAGGCGTGGGGGTGGCCGCTGGAGCAGTGCGCGGCGCGCCTCCTCCTGCTCCTGACTGGTGAGGCACAGCTCGCAGCGCAGCAGCTCCCTGCTGACAGCTGGATGGTCTATGTGGACCTGAGGAAAGCCATCCTGCAGTGGCTCGGCCGCTCCCCGGAGCAACACCGTCAGCGCTTCCGGACGCTGACACTGGAGGAGGTCAGCTGGCCGTTTGCATTTGGCCAGCAACTCCGGGACGCCTGCCGGTGGTGGCTGAGGGCGGAAGACCATGACCCCAAGGAGATCATCGATCTGGTGGCACTGGAGCAGTTCATCTCTCAACTTCTGGAAGGAACGGTGGAATGGGTCCAGTGTCACCGCCTGGCATTGCTGGAATGAGCCATCGAGCTGGCGGAGGACCATTTGGAGGTGGCTCTGACGGCAGGCAGACGAGGCGTCTCCCCTCGATTCTCTTCTCTCTCTTCCCCCCCGTCTCTTGTCCCCCTCCCCACCCTGTTCCCCTGCCATGGAGGCGGCGGCTGGCTCCTCCCCAGCCGGCCCGTCGCACCTTTGGTGTCTTCCCATCTCCCTCTTCTGTCTGTGTTGTCTCCCCCTCAGGTGAGTGACACCCATAACACCAGTGCAGAGGGAAAGCCTGGGCCGGTGTGCTGGCATGGCAGGGAATCGGAGCATCTCCAGAGTCAGAGCCCCACAAGGGAGGTGGGGGTTGTCATCCGGATCCCCGACATGCCAGAAACCACCCCCGATCGGGCCGGAATGCATCGCATACCGGTGAGTATTCAAGGGGATACATATCACGCTTTGGTGGATTCCGGTTGCAATCCGACCTCAATTCACCAATGCCTGGTGCAAGGTGAGGCATTGGGGGGAGCACAAGCAGTGAAGGTGTTGTGTGTGCACGGGGATGTTCACCATTACCCTCTAGTGTCTATCCAGATTCTATTCCGGGGCCAAACTCATAAAATGAAGGCGGCGGTTAATCCTCGCCTTACCCTCTCATTGATCTTGGGTACTGATTGGCTGGGATTTAAAGAATTAATGGAGTATTTAACATGTAGTGGGTCCTGCCCTAGTAGGTCACGGGAAGATCCTGGTGTGGCATTGGCTGGAGAAGCTGTCACAGAGCCGTCTGCATCAACACCGCGTCAGAGTGAGGAGCACCCCACTCCTCCTCCCTCTCTCGGGGAGTCCCTTAGGGATTTCCCGTTAGAGCTGTCATGAGACGAGGCTCTGCGGCATGCATTTGACCAAGTGAGAGTAATCGATGGTCAAACTCTTCAGCCAAGCGTGGCACCAGCCTTCCCCTATTTTGCCATTATTAAAGATAGATTGTACCGAGTGATGCCGGACACTCAAACTAAGGAACGAGTAACCCAGTTGTTAATCCCAAAGAGCCGTAGGGAACTCGTATTCCATGAGGCTCACTTTAATCCCATGGCTGGACACTTGGGGCAAGACAAAACACTAGCCCGAATAATGGCCCAGTTCTACTGGCCAGGGATTTGCGGGGATGTCCCTCGGTGGTGCACAGCATGCCATGAATGCCAATTAGTAAATCCCGCGGCCACACCAAAAGCGCCGTTGCACCCTCTTCCTCTAATCAAGACCCTGTTTGAGTGAATTGGGATGGCTCTCATCGGGCCATTAGATCACTCAGCATGGGGATATCGCTTTATTTTAGTTCTAGTGGACTATGCAACGCGATATCCAGAGGCATTGCCTCTCCGCAATATCTCAGCACGCAGTATTGCGGAAGCACTCTTCCGAATTATCTCCCGTGTCGGGATTCCGAAAGAAATCCTGACAGACCAAGGCACCTCGTTTATGTCACGCACACTGCGCGAGCTGTATGGGTTACTGGGGATTAAGTCCATCCGCACCAGTGTATATCACCCACAAACGGATGGATTAGTAGAGCGATTCAACCAGACACTCAAAAACATAATCCGGAAATTTGTTAGTGAAGATGCGCATAATTGGGATAAGTGGCTCGAACCCCTGTTGTTCGCAGTACGAGAGGTCCCGCAAGCCTCCACAGGGTTTTCTCCCTTTGAATTATTATATGGGCGTAAGCCGTGTGGCATTCTGGATGTGCTGCAGGAAAATTGGGAGGAGGGACCTTCACAGAGTAAAAATGAAATCCAGTACGTTCTTGACCTGCGCGCAAAACTCCACACCCTCATGCAATTTACCCAGGAGAATTTATGGCAGGCACGAGAACATCAAAGCCGGCTGTATGACAGGGGCACGCGCCTTAGAGAATTCATGCCGGGAGAAAAAGTACTCGTATTATTGCCCATGTTGAGTTCTAAATTAGTCGCCAAGTGGCAAGGGCCCTTCGAGGTCACACGGCGAGTCGGGGACGTCAAATATGAGGTAAAGCGAATGGATAGGGGCGGGGCACTGCAAGTCTACCACCTCAACCTTTTAAAACGCTGGAATGAGGGGGTCCCCGTGGCATTGGCGTCGGTAGTCCCAGAGAAGGTGGAGCTGGGGCCGGAGGTAAAAAAGATAACATCTCAGGCCACTCCGGTCCCTTGTGGAGACCACCTCTCGCTGACCCAACTCATGGAGGTAGCAGAAGGAATTTTCTAACATGTTCTCGCCCCCTCCGGGTCGTACCCACCTCATAGAACACCACATCGAAACTCCCCCGGGGGTGGTAGTGTGTAGCCGCCCTTACTGCTTGCCCGAACACAAGAAAAAGGTGGTTCAGGATGAACTCAAGGCCATGCTCGAAATGGGCATAATTGAGGAGTCCCACAGTGACTGGAGCAGCCCAGTGGTGCTGGTTCCCAAGACTGATGGGTCGGTCCGGTTCTGTGTGGACTATAGAAAGGTCAACGCGGTGTCTAAATTTGACGTGTACCCAATGCCTCGCATTGATGAGTTGCTTGATTGGTTAGGCGCTGCTCGCTTTTATACAACACTGGATCTAACCAAGGGATATTGGCAGATCCCCTTGACTCCTCTATCCCAAGAGAAAATGGCCTTTTCCACACCGTTTGGTTTACACCAATTTGTCACGCTCCCCTTTGGGTTATTTGGGCCCCCGCTACGTTCCAGTGGCTTATGGACAGGGTCCTCCACCCTCATGCTGCCTACGCGGCCGCCTATCTAGATGACATAATAATCTACAGTCATGATTGGCTGCGGCACTTGGAACACCTGAGGGCTGTTCTAAAGTCGCTGAGGCGAGCGGGCCTCACAGCTAACCCGAAAAAGTGTGCAATTGGGTGGGTGGAAGTATATTATCTGGGGTTCCACTTGGGTCATGGGCAGGTGCGTCCCCAAATTAACAAGACTGCAGCGATTGTGGCCTGCCCGAGGCCCAAGACCAAAAAGAAGGTGAGGCGGTTCTTGGGGCTGGCTGGCTATTATCGTAGGTTTATACCTAACTATTTGGACGTCACCAGCCTGCTAACCGACCTCACTAAAAAGGGGGCTCCAGATCTGGTCCAGTGGATGGAGCAATGCCAACAGGCCTTCTCTGAGGTAAAAGCTGCACTGTGTGGGGAGCCACTTTTACACTCCACTGACTTCTCTCTCCCCTTTATTTTGCAGACTGATGCATCGGACAGAGGGCTGGGGGCCGTTTTGTCCCAGGAGGTGGAGGGTGAGGAGCGCCCGGTGCTGTACATCAGCTGAAAGCTGTTGGTGCGCGAAAGCAAATATTGCACAATTGAAAAGGAGTGTCTCGCCATCAAGTGGGCGATCCTCGCCCTCCGATACTACCTACTGGGATGCTCTTTCACTCTCTGTTCGGACCACGCGCCCCTCCAGTGGCTCCACCAAATGAAGGATGCCAATGCGCGGATCACCCGTTGGTATCTCACTCTCCAGCCATTTAAGTTCAAGGTGATCCACAGGCCAGGGGCACAGATGGTGGTGGCAGACTTCCTGTCCCATTGGGGGGGGGGAGAGTCAGCTTCAGGCCGGATGGCTCCCCGGCCTGAGTCGGGCGGTGGGGGTATGTGGCAGCGGGGGCATGGCCAAGCAGTAGTCTGTGAATGGAGGGTGGGGTCAGGGAAGGTAAGTGGCTAGGTCATTACACCTGATATCAATTTGTGTGTGTGTGTGTGTGTGTGTGTGTGTTGCAGGGATGGAGTATAAAGGGAGGGGGAGAGGAGAGAAGAGGAATTCGCTCCCCGACCACAACATATATGTGCGTCAGTGAGTGAGTGAGTGAGTGAAAGAAAGAAAGAAAGAAAGAAAGAAAGAAAGGTGAAAAGCTCAATAAAGTGCGTGTGTGTGAACACGAACTCTTGCCTGCCGTGCTTCTGTGCTCCACCCACATCGGGGATTACTACACTGCTTTTGAGTCCTGAGAGCTGAACATTTATGATGTTTCCATCCCGAGGAAAGAAGCTGTTCGAGAGTCTGTTGTTGTGGCTCAAATGCTGCAGTATCTCTTACCACAAGCTCGTAGGCAGAAGAGTCTGTGGTTGGGATGGGTAGAAACTCTGACTATTCTCCATCTTCTTGTTTTCCAATACTGGTGAATATTACAATTCCTGATAAAGGGGTAAACACTGATTACAGCTCTGACTTTTTCAGCTTTCTGAGACGGTACAGGTGGAGCTGGGCTTTCTTGTGTGTGTTGTGTTGGTGGATCGTTTGAGATCAGATGCATGAGCATCTTCAAATGGTTTGTTCAGAGTGTTCTGTTTCCTGTCACCTGAACTCAAGAATAAGACTAATTTCCTTGTTTTGTAAACATTTACAGTTTTTATAAGCACCAGGAATGGGCGGCACGGTGGTGTAGTGGTTAGCGCTGTTGCCTCACAGCAAGAAGGTCCGGGTTCGAGCCCCATGGCTGGCGAGGGCCTTTCTGTGCGGAGTTTGCATGTTGTCTGCATGGGTTTCCTCCGGGTGCTCCGGTTTCCTCCACAGTCCAAAGACATGCAGGTTAGGTTAACTGGTGACTCTAAATTGAGCGTAGGTGTGAATGTGAGTGTGAATGGTTGTCTGTGTCTATGTGTCAGCCCTGTGATGACCTGGCGACTTGTCCAGGGTGTACCCCGCCTTTCGCCCGTAGTCAGCTGGGATAGGCTCCAGCTTGCCTGCAACCCTGTAGAACAGGATAAAGCGGCTACAGATAATGAGATGAGATGAGATGAGATAAGCACCAGGATGCAGGAGGGAACACCTCTTTCTACCTTCTCAGGTGTTTCATCTCGATATAAGATTTATAACTGTCATGTCAAACTGAGCAAATGTAAAATAGTGTTGGTGTTGTGTTTGACAGTGCAGTCCTGGATGTACTTTGAGTACAAGAGGGATTAAATTGCAGTGTTGTGATAATGGTGGTCTAAGTTGGTGTCCACGTTTCAAATGTTGGTGAAATTGGGTCGGACAGATTTCAGACTGGTACGAGTAGAAAGTGTTGTATGGTGAAGATGAGCACTTTCAGTACACAGTTTGTAGTTCAGTGACCTAATATTGCACAATCCCTCACCAAGTCAGGAGTTTATCAGCCTGATAAAGAGCTCAGTGTGCAGATCGGCGACTCGGCGACTCTGCAGCGTTGTGTTTCTGAAAACATCGCCATCAGTCACTTGAAAATAAAAAGTCACAGCTGTTCACTCAGACCTGTTATTACTTTGACGTTCGAATTCAAGAAACTCATTTCTGGAAGTTTAACAAAAAAGAGTTAATATAGTTTGCTCAAAATCCTTTAACCTTCAGTATGTTATATATAAATGTTTAGAATATAAAACCTGACAAACTATATGTACATGAAGATAGTGTTGAGTTTTATTTTAGACACCATCAGCCAGAGCAGTTAACCACAAGAGCAGGAAATGAAATTTGTCACCAACTTGTGTTCACTTGTGATTGAAAAAAGCACTTGGATTTAATTTTATAATGATGTGCTTAATTCTTTTAAAAATGTCCCATTGTAGATATAAAGTACACGTCAAGTACAAGTGTGTCGATTTTTTTGTCACAAAACATCATTATACACAAAGTTAACTCCAAGAAGAAATTGTTTGGTGGGTCGCTGTGAAGAACTTCACACATGGTGGTGTAGTGGTTAGCACTGTTGCCTCACAGCAAGAAGGTTCTGGGTTTGAGCCTCACAGCTGATGAAGACTTTTCTGCGTGGAGTTTGCATGTTCTCCCCATGTCTGTGTGGGTTTCTTCTGAGTGCTCCGGTTTCCCCAACAGTTCAAAGACATCCAGATTAAGTCAAATACCCAGACACTGGGGTCACACAAGCCAGGGCATACTTAGTGCCAGCCCCAAACCCGCAGGGTTGTGTTAGGAAGTAGAGCCCTGCACTCCCGCGGGAGTCCCGCGGGACCGGCGCGGGACAAATTTTGAAAGCTCATTGCGGGCGCGGGCGGGACCGGAAGTGCACATATGCTCGTGCGGGCGGGAGTGCACATATGCAGCGTGGGTGGGAGCGGTGATAAGCTGCAGTCCCGCTAACTAAAAATGTGCTTGAAATAAAATTTATAAATTATTAATTTATGTCTATCATATATAATTTGTGCTGGATATTTTATTTGGCATTAATAAAAACATTTTAAGATGCGTAAATTTGCAGAGAAAGTCAGATTGAGTGAGAAATGGCTTCTTAAACTTGCCATTGATCACCCCAAGGAGAAATTCTTTGATCACTCTAATGACTCGCAGTTCACACCCAGCTAGCAAGAGAACCATGAGTGAATTGATTTACTTGTTACGTTAGTCTACAACTTTAATCAGAGAGACAGGTTACACAGTGACGGTAGGCTTGACTCAATGCTATCCCAGAAATCCTTCCTGTAATATGCAAATTTGGCTGTCCAATCAGAGGCAAATCAAATTTGCATATTACAGGAAGGATTTCTGGGATAGAATTGAGTCAAGCCTACCGTCACTGTGTAACATGTCTCTCTGATTAAAGTTGTAGACTAACTCAAGCAGTAAATTAATTCACTTCTTTTACTAGCTCTGCTTTGCAATTTAAAAAAAATGGTAGAAAGCAAGCCTATTCACTTTTTTATGCTGATCAGAGAATTACAATGATTTCTCATGTGATAAAAATGTGCGATTTGCGATTAAATATTTTAATTGTTAGACAGTACTAATTATTATTATTAGAGATACTATATACTGAATTCAGAAACAAGGTAAACAATAACAAACGTGAGCTGTAGATATTTATGCTCAAATCCCCTCAAAGTAGGGGGCGGGGCACCATCACGCTGTGTCAAGACAAGAACTTTCCTGAGAAATAACGCGAACGTCTGCATCATGCGGGATTTGCGGGCGGGAGCGGGACAAAATATGGCAGGCGCGGGCGGGAGCGGGACTGAAAATCATAATTTTTTTGTGGGCACGGGCGGGAGCGGGACTGAAAATCATAATTCTTTGCGGGCGCGGGCAGGAGTGGGACTGCACAATGCGGGCGCGAGCGGGAGCGGGACTGAAAAATCTGACCCGCGCAGACCTCTATTAGGAAGGGCATCCGGTGTAAAACTGACACCAAATCAAACATGCAGATAAAAAAAAAAATGCATGGCAACCCCTAACGGGCTCAGACAAATACATTAGGTTTTAGTCCTCAGATCGAATCTCACAATCCGAATCAGTGCACAAGAGAAAATTCACCACACATGGAATAAATTTCACTTCTGAAAAATAAATCTTAAAACAGAACTCTTTCATACATTAAATGAAATAAATTAGAAATATAATCTAGGTACCAGAAGCCACATCAGAATAAATACAATCAGGTTTTTCTCTCTTTCTTGTCACCCTTTTCGTTTTGTTCTTTTTGAAATGTAAAGACACGTAATTCAGCTCCACTGCATCACGACCCTGTGAGAACGAACAGACAAACAGAGATCTCAGTCATCACAGTGACACCGAGAAATCGAGGAGTTTGTTCCTGAGAGAATGGAGATATTATTTAAGATTATTTACCTGATTGGGTGTTTCCTCGGCCACACAATCTTGTTGAGATCTCACTGTCAAAAGAAATAAATATATACAGTACCGTGCAAAAGTCTGAGGCATCCAATTGTTTTTTTTTTCATGCAAACTCTGTTATAGATTTCTATTTTATAATTTCTACACTCATTATCTAGTCAAAACATTACAAAAACATTTTAGACTTCCAAACATTCATTTTTTTTTTCCGGCACAAAATTAAATATTACAGAAAAAAAAGTTTGTATCTGAGCAGCATATTCCATAAGAGAGCACTTTCTTTTCAGATTAAAAAAAAATGAGAACATAATGAAGGCAACTGGGTTTTGGTGCAAAACTAAGAAGCGAGTGTGACAGTCAAAGTGTCCAAGAGAACTGTGGCTGGTTCTGTAAGATGCTCAGTAAAACCTACAGCTCATTTCCACATAAAACTGCACTCACTGGATCTGAGACGATGATTTTTTTTTTAAAGCAAAGGAAATTTCAGATCACACCAAATATTGACTTTGTTTCATTTATTATGGCTTACTGATTACTGTTTATAGTAATTTTTTTAATGCTGAAACATTTAATTTCATTATTTTGAAGCCATTTTTGCTCTACAGCATTTCTTTACATCGTGTGCTAAGACTTTTTCCCAGTACTGCGCAAAAAAGGCCACTTCCCTTTTTTTGTGTTTGGTCATATTTTAGTTACTATTTTACCAGTATCGTAATAAGATAGTCACAAAGTCTTAAATGTTTATGTGGACCTTTATACAGTTAGGTCCATATATATTTGGACACTGCCACAAATTTTGTTTTTTTTACCTGCTTACTGAAACATAATCAAGTTATAGTTATATAATGGACATGGATATAAAGTCCAGACTTTCAGCTTTCATTTGAGGGTATCCAAATTAAAATTGGATGAAGGGTTTAGGAGTTTCAGCTCCTTAACATGTGCCACCCTGTTTTTAAAGGGACCAAAAGTAATTGGACAATTGACTCAAAGGCTATTTCATGGGCAGGTGTGGGCAATTCCTTCGTTATGTCATTCTCAATTAAGCAGATAAAAGGCCTGGAGTTGATTTGAGGTGTGGTGCTTGCATTTGGAAGAGTTTGCTGTGAAGAAAACATGCGGTCAAAGGAGCTCTCCATGCAGGTGAAACAAGCCATCCTTAAGCTGCGAAAACAGAAAAAACCCATCCGAGAAATTGCTACAATATTAGGAGTGGCAAACTGTACAGTTTGGTACATCCTGAGAAAGAAAGAAAGCACTGGTGAACTCATCAATGCAAAAAGACCTGGACGCCCACAGAAGACAACAGTGGTGGATGATCGCAGAATAATTTCCATGGTGAAGAGAAACCCCTTCACAACAGCCAACCAAGTGAACAACACTCTCCAGGAGGTAGGCGTATCAATATCCAAATCTACCATATAGAGAAGACTGCATGAAAGTAAATACAGAGGGTTCACTGCACAGTGCAAGCCACTCATAAGCCTCAAGAATAAAAAGACTAGATTGGACTTTGCTAATAAAGCATCTAAAAAAGCCAGTACAGTTCTGGAAGAACATTCTTTGGACAGATGAAACCAAGATCAACCTCTACCAGAATGATGGCAAGAAAAAAGTATGGCGAAGGCGTGGTACAGCTCATGATCCAATGCATACCACATCATCTGTAAAACATGGCGGAGGCAATGTGATGGCTTGGGCATGCATGGCTGCCAGTGGCACTGGGTCACTAGTGTTTATTGATGATGTGACACAGGACAGAAGCAGCCGGATGAATTCTGAGGTATTCAGAGACATACAGTACTGTGTGCTCAAATCCAGCCAAACTGATTGGTCGGCGTTTCATAATACAGATGGACAATGACCCAAAACATAAAGCCAAAGCAACCCAGGAGTTTATAAAAGCAAAGAAGTGGAATATTCTTGAATGGCCAAGTCAGTCACCTGATCGCAACCCAATTGAGCATGCATTTCACTTGTTAAAGACTAAACTTCAGACAGAAAGGCCCACAAACAAACAGCAACTGAAAACCGCTGCAGTAAAGGCCTGGCAGAGCGTTAAAAAGGAGGAAACAGCGTCTGGTGATGTCCATGAGTTCAAGACTTCAGGCAGTCATTGCCAACAAAGGGTTTTCAACCAAGTATTAGAAATGAACATTTTATTTACAATTATTTAATTTGTCCAATTACTTTTGAGCCCCTGAAATGAAGGGATTGTGTTTAAAAAATGCTTTAGTTCCGCACATTTTTATGCAATCATTTTGTTCAACCCACTGAATTAAAGCTGAAAGTCTGAACTTCAACTGCATCTGAATTGTTTTGTTCAAAATTCATTGTGGTAATGTACAGAACCAAAATGAGAAAAATGTTGTCTCTGTCCAAATATTTATGGACCTAACTGTATAATAATAATAATAATAATAATAATAATAATAAGTTACATTGATATAGTGCCTTTCTTAAACTCAGGAATGCTTTACATAGGTCAAAGAAAACAACACACACACAAAGTTGCTAAAGAGTGGTGAGTTTATGGAGTGATGGAGGAGAAGTGTTCATGAAACTGAAAGGTTTTGAGATGAGATTTGAAGAAAGGAAGATAAGAGCAGTCATGATGGGGTTGTGGGAGGGTCTTCCAAAGCTTGGAGGCCATGGTGCTGAAGGACCTGCCATGCAGGGAAGAGAGTCTAGTGTGAGGAACAGCAAGGAGGTTATAGCTAGAGGATCTGAGAGAGTGTGATGGAGTGTAAGGGGTCAGAAGATCACAGATGTAAGAAGGAGCAAGGTTATAGAGGGCTTTGAAGATGAGTAGTCAGATTTTATACTTAATTCGGGACAGAACAGGTAGCTGGAGAAGGTGAGAAAGAATCAGGGTGATACAGTATGAGCAGATGGTTTAGTATGGGTGATGAGCCTCGCTGCAGAGTTCTGAATGTATTGTAGTCTCTGAAAGGATTTAGTAGGGAGGCTAATGAGAAGGGAGTTGCAGTCATCTAAGCGGGACATAATGAAGGAGTGGACCAAAGTTTGAACATCGCTAGAAGAAAGGAAGGGGCGAAAGCGGGCAATGTTCTGGAGGTGGAAAAAAAGCAGTCTTGGTGAAGGATTTAATATGGGGATCAAAGTTGAGTGAGGGGTCAAGCAGTATATAATATATAATACAAGCCCGATTCCCCAAAAGTTGGGACAAAGTACAAATTGTAAATAAAAATGGAATGCAATAATTTACAAATCTCAAAAACTGATATTGTATTCACAATAGAACATAGACAACATATCAAATGTCGAAAGTGAGACATTAATTTCATGCCAAATATTGGCTCATTTGAAATTTCATGACAGCAACACATCTCAAACAAGTTGGGACAGGGACAATAAGAGGCTGGAAAAGTTAAAGGTACAAAAAAGGAACAGCTGGAGGACCAAATTGCAACTCATTAGGTCAATTGGCAATAGGTCATTAACATGACTGGGTATAAAAAGAGCATCTTGGAGTGGCAGCGGCTCTCAGAAGTAAAGATGGGAAGAGGATCACCAATCCCCCTAATTCTGCACCGACAAATAGTGGAGCAATATCAGAAAGGAGTTCGACAGTGTAAAATTGCAAAGAGTTTGAACATATCATCATCTACAGTGCATAATATCATCAAAAGATTCAGAGAATCTGGAAGAATCTCTGTGCATAAGGGTCAAGGGCGGAAAACCATACTGGGTGCCCGTGATCTTCGGGCCCTTAGACGGCACTGCATCACATACAGGCATGCTTCTGTATTGGAAATCACAAAATGGGCTCAGGAATATTTCCAGAGAACATTATCTGTGAACACAATTCACCATGCCATCCGCCGTTGCCAGCTAAAACTCTATAGTTCAAAGACGAAGCCGTATCTAAACATGATCCAGAAGCGCAGACGTCTTCTCTGGGCCAAGGCTCATTTAAAATGGACTGTGGCAAAGTGGAAAACTGTTCTGTGGTCAGACAAATCAAAATTTGAAGTTCTTTATGGAAATCAGGGACGCCGTGTCATTCGGACTAAAGAGGAGAAGGACGACCCAAGTTGTTATCAGCGCTCAGTTCAGAAGCCTGCATCTCTGATGGTATGGGGTTGCATTAGTGCATGTGGCATGGGCAGCTTACACATCTGGAAAGACACCATCAATGCTGAAAGGTATATCCAGGTTCTAGAGCAACATATGCTCCCATCCAGACGACGTCTCTTTCAGGGTAAACCTTGCATTTTCCAACATGACAATGCCAGACCACATACTGCATCAATTACAGCATCATGGCTGCGTAGAAGAAGGGTCCGGGTACTGAACTGGCCAGCCTGCAGTCCAGATCTTTCACCCATAGAAAACATTTGGCGCATCATAAAACGGAAGATACGACAAAAAAGACCTAAGACAGTTGAGCAACTAGAATCCTACATTAGACAAGAATGGGTTAACATTCCTATCCCTAAACTTGAGCAACTTGTCTCCTCAGTCCCCAGACATTTACAGACTGTTGTAAAGAGAAAAGGGGATGTCTCACAGTGGGAAACATGGCCTTGTCCCAACTTTTTTGAGATGTGTTGTTGTCATGAAATTTAAAATCACCTGATTTTTCTCTTTAAATGATACATTTTCTCAGTTTAAACATTTGATATGTCATCTATGTTCTATTCTGAATAAAATATGGAATTTTGAAACTTCCACATCATTGCATTCCGTTTTTATTTACAATTTGTACTTTATCCCAACTTTTTTGGAATCGGGGTTGTATAAAACAGAAAATTTCCAATGAAAATGTTTAAGGTAATTCATAAATTCCAACAGTTTTTATCCAAATCACTTTGACTTAGACTCTTCTATTGTTTCTTATGGGAGACTACATTATATTATAATACACTTATGTGCTCACCTCTGATTTGTTTGCAGCTCCTCATTTTACAGATTATAAAAGCTTGAGCAAAGATCACAACCAGACACACTGCCACCACCACTGCGAAGTAGATCACTTCAGGACCAAAAGAACCACCGATCATATTAACAATTTCATAAATAGCTTAAATAAATAGAAAAATTACAGAATTTTTCACACATTTTCTACCAACCAAATTTTGGAGAGTTCTCCAACTGTACTCTAGTCCCGTTCCCAAAAATGATCTTCCCACACACGGCCACAGCGCAGTAGTAAGTTCCAGTATCATTGATGCTGAGGATGTTCTTGGAGAAGTCGTACACACAGGTGTGTGTAGAAGAGCCGCTCTCACACTGACGGCTGCTGTTGTGATGAGTGTAAATGATTTGAGGATGGGATTGTGGTGAAGCAGCTCTGAACCAGAGCACTTGGTGTTCTGCTGCTCTGCTCTCAGAGCGAACTGAGCACTGCAGAGTCACTGACGCTCCTGCAGGAACCGAGTCCAACACGCCGCTCTGGATCACTGACACTTTTACATCTCCATCACCTGTTCAGAGTGATAGAGACAGAGTGAGATCTGAGTTTGGTTCGTTTTGGACTTATATGAGATGCAACATGCAGTCCAGAAGTGTTGATTAGTTTCCTAAAACAGCAGCACTAAAGATATTTCCATAGTGAAATCACATATAGAGTATAATATATAAATGTGCTCATTTTAATCTGAGCAAACTCCAAATCACAATCTCCTGCCAATAGAGCGATCGCTTCAGTCATACAAATAGAGAAAACCTCAACACATACAGGTACATTCTCACCTCGTACAAAATAAAATTCTTACCTTTCACTGATAAAAAGGTTCCTTTTTCAAAACTTGTTGAATGTCCACAGAAATACAAAAGTCCACAGTAATACAAGGCTTCATCTGATGGTTCCACGTTAACAATTTTCAAATGGAAGCCCGCTTTTTCTTTCTCGATGCTGAATTTTGGTGGCTTGAACTCATCTATATATTTGGGTTCATGTTGAACAGCCACCATTACCTGAGGCTCCTGTCCGACTTTTTGCTTGAACCAGATGATAGTTCCACTGTTTTCCTTCAGCAGTTTAAAGCAGCGCAGAGTCACGTTCTCACCAACACCAGCAGCGATCACTGGGTTCGGCTGATTGAGGTCATTTATCTGTGCAGAATCTAATATAAATGGTTAAAGAATGAAACATGAACAAAAAAGTAATAAAACATATTTTCTTCCAGTAATTCACAGAGATTGGTGTAATATTGTGAGTAACATGAGATCACATGAGCATTAAATATTACTGACATTATCAAGCTCAATGCAATGTGCTGAATAAACTGGATTTCCAGTTTAACCAGCGACTGGAGGTCAGAGAGGAGATGTGTAAAGTGTTTGTGTTTGTGTTGCACAGAAATGTGTATTGTTTCTGTTTTATCATCAATTTTCAAGGTGAAAAATCTTTCATTTAAGATTAAATAAAATTCTGATTTCCCTCAAAACAGCTCTTCATCCAGACACAACCCCGTAATATGAAGATCACAAACTGTTTTTGTGTCAGTAATCCTTATTACAGCGGCACACTGATGAGCAGAAACATAATGAACCATCCACACTTACCAGTTTGATTAAAAAGCATCACTGTGATCCACATCAGTGTGATCATCTTCAGTGTGAGCTCTGTGTACAGCATGTCTCCTCTCGCTGCACTGATCGACGGTCAAACTGAGCACTGCTCACTTTGGGCAAAGACTGATGGTGTGACATCACATCACATCTCTGACATCACAGACTTCCAGGGTATTTTTTTTTTTGAGACACAAATCTAGACTAGAAAGCAGAGCAGTAGATAGTAGACTGTGGCCCCTCCTCAAGGTATTTGAACACACGCTTCACAACTCTTTCAACATCCTCTTCAAGGATGAGGAAATGAGGCCTACAATCCTCTTTTTATTTCTATGTTTTCACGTCAGGATATTGAGCAAATCAATTCCTGTTTGATTGAACTTTTCTCTCTCTTTTGCAACCGTGACCAATATTCAAGCTATTTTTTTCTGGGTTTTTTTTCTGTGGGTGTTATTGTTTATTTATTTTTTAGTTTCCTGCACCATAATGCAGTGACTAATACTCTCATATTTAACTGAACTTTATAAAGGCAAGTTTAATAATTTAAAAAATAATGATTGTCATGAATGAGTCTCGTGATTAAATTGAGATCACATTTCTATCATTTTTAAAGACTTCAGTAAAAGTATTTCCGTTCCATCCGTTATTTACAGCGTTTATCCCTCAGGGTCGGGAGGGAAGCTGGAGCTGATCCCAGCTGACTCTGGGTGAGAGATGGGCTTCACCTTGGACAGGTCACTAATCTACTGTATCTCAGGGTTCACACAGAAAGACAGACGCCCAATCACACTCACATTCACACCTGGGGATCATTTAGAGAAGCCAGCTGACCACAACACATGTCTTTGGACTGTGGGAGGAAACCAGAGCACCCAGAGGGAACCTTCTCAGGTACGAGGAGAACGTACAAACTCCACACAGGAAGGGCGTGAGGTTCAAACCCAGAACCTTCTCTCTCTGAGGAGACAATGATAACCACTGCAGCCCTGTGACACCGAGTCCTGATATTCAATAAGAAGAGTGAAGGAGATAAAAATAAGACAGAGAATATAAGACAAGTGAAAAAAAAGGTGTTCTCCTTTAATGTCTCTCTGCATTTTCCCTCTCGTAAACCACTGTGTCTGGCTAAATTAAAAGTAAACTAAATATAGTGATTATAAAGGGAAGTTGTATCTTTACCTGTGTAAATAATTAACACATCCTGCACTGTGGACATTTCATCCTGTAGATTCAGCTGCAGGTAAAATTCACGAGACTTCCTGGGGAATTAAACCTCATGACCTTGAGGTCAACCTGAGGCCCATAAGCTTCTGCGCTTATTATTGAGATCCTCCTCCTGACATCCTTAAGGTATTCCACACAGTGTGTCCAAAAGTATTCAGACATCCGACCATCACACCCGTATGTGTTTCACATCCCATTCCGAACCCCGGGGCATTCAGCCACAGGAGAGTGAGTGAGGTCGGGCACTGATGTTCAGCAAAAAGACCTGGTGCTCATTCAGCATTAAATTCACTCCAGAGGTGTTAAATGGGCTCTGTGCAGGACACTAGAGTTCTTCTACGCCAACTTCAGCCTTTTTTCGGCCTTACTTTGTGCACGTGGGCATTGTCAGGCTGGAACAGGTTTGGGCCTCTTAGTTCCAGTGAAGGGAAATTGTAAATCTTACAGCAGCGTACAAAGACATTCTGTACAATTGTGTGCTTCCAGCTTTGTGGTAACAGTTTAGAGAAAACTACACATGGATGTGAGGGGAGGGTGTCCACATACTTTTGGCCAAAAAGTGTATAGAGTGTAAAAGTCCAGCTGAATATTTGTCATCCTAGTAGCAGCACTTTTATGAAGATAAAAGCTCTAAATATTCTAAAGAACCCTTGAAAAACCCTTACAAACCTCTACAAGCTCCTTCTTCCTCGACTGATTCCTGACTTTGACCAACGACCAAAGATTTCGGAAAATCTCATCTCTCTTTTTCTGAATTATGACCATGAAGAGATGTGAGACTTTTGTGTTGATATGGCTGGAGTTTTATTCAGGCCTTAATGCGGCTCCTCCTTCACCACTCTGTGACTCGAACCAATCAAATTCTCTCTCTCTCTCTCTCTCTCTCTCTCTCTCGCTCCACCCCGGATCTCACCCACTCTTTCATACTGAAGACTCAAAACTGAAATATTAAAATGAACTGTCAGGAGATAGACCATGTGGTGCAGGTTTTCTGTAAATGAGTTTTAATGAATCAGGATCAGAGAAGCGAAATAAAAAGAATTCGGTGCTCAGTGAATTTGATCGCATTTTATAGACAAATATATTATGATGTAATATTTGGATGGAGGTTAAATACATGCATGAATACAGGTTTTCTCACAAAGATGAATAAACTGGTCTTTATTTCTGTGTGTAAAGTATGTCTGTGGTTTTGTAGCTCTGTTTATCTCTTTGCTCTCTGACACACTGCAGCTCTGAGTGTTTCATCTCTGATGGTGTTTCTGAGAAAAGCGACTCAGGCGGTCAGAGCGGCCTGCAGGTTCTCACCTCTCAAACTTTCCACAGGATGTGTGGTTATTTTTTTCTCTCTCAGGCCACGCTGTTGTTTTTCAGATACAATCCAGAATTAGAATCATCTTCATAGCCTTTCTATAAATGTGTGAAATTGTAACTCCTCTCTTCTAAAGCACCAGATTTCACTTTAATCTGCTCTAAACACACAGCAGCATGGTCACGGAGTTTATAAGCCACACCACTCTCAGCTTTAACTTCCCACACCAGACCTGTGTGTGCATTCTGTGTGTGCTGAGGGACAGTGAAGGGGAACGAGCTTCTTATGAGGCCCAGAGCTGTGAAAGGTCACATGTCCGACTTGTTTATCGAGCCAAGTTCAAAAGTTTGCATCCCCCTAAGTTTTTGGATGTGATATATAATAATCTGTTTTACCATTTCAGTGCAAAAATATATCTAAAGAGTTAAAAAATAAATAAATAAATAAATAAATAAATAAAAGATAAGAAAGAGGTTATTAAGGCAAAATATGATGGGTATATCAGTTATTAGAGAATATTTACATATATTACATACTGAAAAGGAAAGGGTTTTTGTCATTTATTGGTTTGTTTGTTTGTTTTAACCCTCAGTTTGGTCACCTCTCAGTCTCCACCCACCAGCCAGCAGCCGTAATCCATTATAATGCTGTTACTTTAAGGTGTTAATATTAAACACACTGCTGATGCCCAACATGTCTGTTCATGTGTGAGTGAAAAAGAGACACTAAAAGTTTTCACCCCTTCATGTGTCAGGCTGAGATTCAGCAGCAGCTCAACACCCCGCCCTGAACTTCCTGATTCGAGGTTAGTGGGCGGAGCTTCTTATAATCCACCAGATCATAAACCTCAGGGCAGAAAGCTCCTTCTTCACTTGTCCTGATCTCATCAAACATCTGCAGGTGCCATTTCTCAGGAACACTCGTAGCTGTGACCTCCGTCTCTTCTTTATTCATGTTTTGTAAATACTATAAATAGGAGAACTGGGCTGATGTTATCATTGGAAATTTGCTGTGGTGTAAGAGGAATAAAACACTTTGGGCTGTGCTGTCATAGGAAAATAATCAACTTCAGGCTGGTAACAGTGAATCCTCTGCATGTCTGTGTACCGTATTGAGCTGGATTTCTTCTTGTCTTAAACCTGTCACTGTGTTTTCACAGTGTTATCGATACTGTATGGACAGAACACATGGACTGTCTTGTGGTTGAGTTCTGAAAGCAGGACAAGTCCATCCATCCATCCATCCATCCATCCATTATCTGTAGCCGCTTATCCTGTCCTACAGGGTCACAGGCAAGCTGTCATCTTACTGAAATAGTGAAAATAGTGAAAATACAGTTTCTTATGGCAATAAAGATGAATTTGTCTTGAGATCATAACTTTTTATTTACTGCAGTCCTGTGAGGAATGAGGGATCATTTTTGTTTAAGATTTTATAAGTGCATTCTTCTTCTTCTTCAGTCCTCTTCTGTGACTCTAACTCATCAGTTCTCACGCTCCTTAACCCTTTCCATGTCAGAGTTTTCCTCTATGAACCCTGTCACACTGCACTGCCTCCATCTAGTGACACAGTATTTCTTTTCTGTTCCTTCTTCATTGTTCCTTTTTGCAGCCGGGGACCACTTTCAGTTCAAAAATAAAACCATTCACCCCCCCTCCCCCCATACCACTATAAATCTTAATTTTACAATTTAAATCACTGTTATTGTCACACACCAAAGACAAAGATACAGAACAGAAAGTAAATCTGGAACCCTGGAGTTTTGTGGAACTTATTTACCATCACTGAATAGAAATTGTTGAACAGTAGCGATCAGCTCTGAGTAAGCTGGCACACTTGGGACTTAAACATCAACCAGTCTGTCCTATAAGAACCATTTGATCTATTAAATGAAACGTGACACTTGGGTTCACTTTGATGTCCAGTATATTATTGTGTCCTGGTCTTTGTGTCCTTTTGAGCCACTCTATCAGAGAAAGTCTGTTCCAGTATTGAAGAAAGAATCTTGGGAAAACTCTTTTAACCCCCTGAGCAGGTGCAGTCAGACCCAGTCAAAACAACACCATCAGGACAAACTGTACAGATATTCGACAACACATGAGAGTGTTGACATTTTGCAAGCTTGTTCATGACCCCAAATGAGGCAAAGTTATGCGATTTTATTCATAAAAAGAGACTCGAAGCAGTATTTCAGACAAATCAAAAACATAAATGAGTCAAAACAGCCCCCAACATAAGAGGAGGATTAAACTGCTGATTTTGTGTTGTCAGGTGCCTTGTAATGTTCTAGAATCTCAGCAGTGACTGTATCTATAGGTGGACACTGTGACAGGTCTTCAAAAGTAAATCCGTGTCTCTAAGGCCCTCTAGTGGCTGGCTGCAGTACAGTTTAAACCCCACCCAACCCCATATTGTGTATTTGTAGCTGACTGAGGTTCCGTGCTTTATGTTGATCTGGCAACCAGTGCATTGTGTCACAAGAGTTTCAACACCACGGACAGCGACACACTTTCACTCCTCACTGCTCTTCTCTCTGATCTCAAACTCACACATTTCTGCTCTCTCTCTCTCTCTCTCTCTCTCTCTCTCTCTCTCTCTCTCATACTGTCACCACACACTTTTTACACTTTTCCCTTCACTTCACTCTAAACACCAGCTACTGGTGAGTATCAGCGTGGAGCAAAACATTATAATATTTTAATATTTTAGGATCAAGAACTAATACACAAAACACAAAGGCTCAGATGTACGGTGGGTGGGGGGGTCATCGGATCATTTTAAACAAAGGTCAAGAAATGAAGTGATTAAATTAACTGAAAAAACCTCCACTGACAACACAGTGTGTATGTTGGGTGGATATTTACGTTAATTATGTGAATGGCATTGAGCACAGGCTCTTATCCACAGTGACATACAACATACCCAGAGCAGCCTGGGGGGCAGTTGGGGGTTAGATGCCTTGCTCAAGGGCAATTCAACCGTTCCTGCTGGTCCAGGGAATCGAACCAGTGACCTTTTGGTCTCAAAGCTGCTTCACAGGGTGATGGAAATCTGAAGATGGTTATATCAAATGGTATCCTTCAGCAAAGCAAAGCTAAGGCAGGCTGTTATTTATTTATTTTCTATATTTGCAGCCTCCTTCCTCCTCATTTTGTTGATCTTTATTTTCATACAATCAAGAAAAAGTGCAGCATTCTAGTCTTCAATACACAAAATGACTCAGTTTCACACAAAGTTCTTTATTTACTAAGAAATATTTATGAATGTACAACCATATCACTGATCATGATTTTCTGTTATACCCCCATAGCACACTGGCTAACATGCTAACTAACAGACATTAGTTATTCGTCACTAAAATTCAGTGATGAAGGTTTTATGCTTTGTCCTGATCCTCTGTACTGTAACTGCAACAGACACATAAAGTGTCTAACAGTCTTTTCTTCTCTTCACACTTCTGTAACCCTGCAGAGACCTCGACCTCAATTACATTTAGTTTTTAATCATCACCTTGGAATGTTCCATCATGTTAATATCGATTTCCAATCAGGCTAAAGATTAAAAGTATGAGAGGAATGAACATTAGACATGGTCCGATATTTATGACCTAAGAAAGAGGAGAGTAAATCACGTCAGTGTACACATTATCATGAGCTCGTTCTCTCTTCCCTCGTGTTTTACTGAAGTGTGAGGCAGCAAAGTTCAGCTCTACAGCATCACGACTCTGTGGGAATGAAATATGAAATGATTACTTCATGGAAATATGAGCACATTGTAACAGTTAGCCTGTTTGAGCGGGATTAGATTTCCAAAAAATGTAATGTGGACAAGATGAAGTCAAGACACAGCTTTCATCTGAATCTGTTACAAGGTTTAGGTAAGTTCATAATAATAATAATAATAATAATAATAATAATAATAATAATAATAATAATAATAATAATAAGCGTAAACTCAGCATTAGTGACCTGATTTGGTGTTTTCTTGACCACAGAGTCTTGAGATCTCCCTATAAAAAGAAAAAAAAATGTTTATGTTGAGATCCAGATTTAATATACAGTATATTGCTGTTTAATGAGGACTCACAATACTACTACTACTACTACTACTACTAATAATAATAATAATAATAATAATATAGTTCAACTTATATCATGCCTTTCTCACAGCCAAGGTTGCTTTACAGTTACAAAAAAAAAAAAAAAACTGTCCACCAAAGAGGCTCAGGATGTAATTCCAGTGGTGTAGCTACCCACAGTCCCACCAAAAGGTGTATGAGGGTATGTCCCACACCGCCTGCACGGCCGCCACGACACCGCCGGGCAATATCACTCTGAACACCACGCCATGGATCTACAAAGTGATCACAAAAGCACTGCCACACAGAGCGCTAGTGTGTCCCAAACAACCTGCACAGCCACTGCGATGCCACCGAACAACATCACTCAGAACACCGTGCCAAAGACAGAAGTACCGCCACACAGATCGCTGGATAACCCTGATGTAAAAAGAGCAACGAGCTCACTGCAGTCCATAGTGAGCAGCACAGGCATCACTCACAGTGCACCAAGGCCTGAAGGAAACCGACACCCAAAACTGGGTCTGGAGCTACACCACAACCGGCGGGCAAAACATTCAAACAAAGAACAAACATCAAACTGTAGAAACACAAAAAGAAAAACAAAGGGGGGAAAATAAAAATAAAAAGCTCCGGTGAGAAGCAGCAGCCAAAATGCGCACAGCATCGTCTCAACTGGAAACAGAAACGGAGTAAATGTGCAGCAGTTTGGGGAAAAAAAAACAAACCACTGGATGTGACTGAGGCTGAATTCTGGAGTAAAAATGATGTAAAATCAGGTTTTGAGAATTGTGTTGGGGGTTGTTTTTTCGCCCTGTACATACTTTAACACCTCATTTTACCTAAAATTATGTAGAAATGTTTAAAAAATTAACTTTCTGTCTTTGTGCAAAGATCATGTTGGATAGAACAAGATCCATTTTAATAAACACGATGAATAAAGATACATCGTTCTCATGTTCATGCTTATTACTTTGATATTTTATTTGGTAAATTAAATGGAAATTAAATCAATATATCCAGAAGCTGTGGCTTTTAGACAATGTTTGTGTGTTTCAGTGGAACTGGACTGAAATTGTAAAATGTAAATTCTTCCTTTTTTGCTTTTTTTGGCAGAAAACAGATTTTTAGCAATTAATTGTTGCAAAGCAAATAAATAGCAATAAAATTTGTTTATATTGCAGAATATTTCAATCCACAACCTTCCTGAAGACTCACCACAGCAATATTCACAGTTTCTCCCTTTACAGCTGAAAACAAGAACAAAGATCAGAGACACACACACTCCCAAAGCTACAGCGAGAAAGATCACTGCAGCAGGATCCCAGGATTTTACTGTAAACAAACAAACAAACAAACAAACAAACAAACAAACAAACAAACACATAATAAAACACTACATCACATTTCCTGTCAATATAAAATGATGATTTTTTCCTGTAATTATAACGATCATCATTCTACTGATTGATGGCAGTAAAAATATCGACATTAAACACAAATTAACGAAAACGTTATGATGGAAATATTATTATATGCATTCTCTGAGAAAGTAAATGTGATCTTACACTTCTTACCCAACTGTACTCGAGTCCCGTTCCCAAAAATGATCTTCCCACACACGGCCACAGTGCAGTAGTAAGTTCCAGTATCATTGATGCTGAGGATGTTCTTGGAGAAGTCGTACACACAGGTGTGTGTAGAAGAGCCGCTCTCACACTGACGGCTGCTGTTGTGATGAGTGTAAATGATTTGAGGATGGGATTGTGGTGAAGCAGCTCTGAACCAGAGCACTTGGTGTTCTGCTGCTCTGCTCTCAGAGAGAACCGAGCACTGCAGAGTCACTGACGCTCCTGCAGGAACCGAGTCCAACACGCCGCTCTGGATCACTGACACTTTTACATCTCCATCACCTGTTCAGTGTGATAGAGACGGGGTGAGATCTCAGGTATTTTCATCTACATTTACCTGTAAACTGTTTTTCAAACAAGTTCTTAAACTGATATTTCAAAAAGAGAAGAAGAATCATGGCACCAGAATCGCTTGATTAAAAAACAGTGTCGAAGTGATAAAGTCAGTCGTAAGGAAGGAAAGTTTGCTTGTATTGCGCTTTTCACAGAGAAACATCACAAAGTGCTTAACAAGAGCCATTTTACAGCATAAAAATGGAAAAAGAGAAACAGAGATGATGAAGTTACCACCAGAGCCATGTATTTAAAAGACTTACAAAACTAAAAATACACAATTAATACGTAAAACACATCTCCAGTGAAACAGAGATATAATTCACAAACTCACTGTTTTGGACCAAATTACTTCTGGTTCTCACACAGTCGTCAATTATAGTGAAGTTTTCAATGTTGTCCAGTGTGGGCCTCTTAAAACCTCTACAGTGAGGGACATGTCTGTTTGTAGGCATAGAACTAAATATATTCCATGCTATTTGGAGATCTGTAAAGCTGCCAATTGTTAAAAGTGTGATATAAATAAAATAATATTATTTTTTTCCATTTTTATTTATTTATTTATTTATTTAAATATGACCATAAATTGATTCAAATCACACAGCCAGGGATTTTATTTTTATTTTTTTTATTTTTTTAACAAGGTGGGGAAATTTATTTATTTATGACAGTTTAATCACCATGAAAAAAAAACAAAAAACCCTTCATCCTTTCCAGAATGTATTAATTTCAATTCACACTGCCAAAGTTTTTTCTTTTAAATTTTTTTAAACAAGGTGTTTATTTATTTATTTATTTATTTATTCGTTCATTTATTTATCCATTCCAGTTTAATCACCATTCAATAAATAAATAAAGCCTAAACCTTTCCAGAATGTATTCATTTTCAATTCACACTGTCAGGGATTTTCTTTTCATTTCTTTTTTTTTTAACAAGGTGAGTTTATTTATTTATTTATTTATTTATTTTTTGCAGTTTTCTCACCATTATTACCAGAGACTGAAACAAACACTTGACAGAATAGTAATTAAATAAAATAATAATAATAATAATTAAAAACCCTAACCCTTTCCAGAATGTATTAACTTGTTATTTATGATGGTAATTAAATATACAGTGTTCAGAAATTGAGTGTGTATTGTACAAACACTTTTAATTTAGTTAATTACCTCTTACAGCCAAGACAGTTCCTGTGATGAACGTAGCTTGGTGAAAGGAAAATTTCCCGCAGTAGTAAAATCCTCCGTCTTCTTTTTTTACATGTGAGATTGTCAGAGAAACGCCGTTCTCAGGCTACATCCACACGACAACGGCAACGAGATGTTATTTAAAAATATATCGCGTCCAAATGGGCAACGATCAGTAAAATATCAGGTCCATATGGCAACTCAACCCTTGCTGAAAACGATGCAATACACATGCCACACCTCTAGGGGCACTGTAAGACGGTCCCTTCGGAGACACCAGAACAATAGAAGAAGTAAGGACGCATGCGCATAAACTATTATGCGCGAGACTTCATATTAGCCACAAAGTCAGGAAAATCTGTTCGTAAAATTACATTATAATGACCAAATACAATGAAAAGTATTTTTCCAGTCTCGCCTGTGAAAGGTAATCCCATGTGATCTCGTTTGGACGGCAAACCTGTTGGTACAGTTAAACGCAGCTAATCTTTATTCTCTGCTTTGACCTATCCAATATGGCGGCGAGGATGACGTATGATTCTACATGGAAGGCGGCGTCTTTAATGGTCCAGAATAAATTGAATGCTACACGTTGATGGATTAATTTCTTGTTTCTCACCTGTGAAAGGTAATCCCATGTGATCTCGTTTGGACGGTAAACCTGTTGGTACAGTTAAACGCAGCACATGAATCTTTATTCTCCGCTTTGACCTATCCAATATGGCTGCGAGGATGACGTATGATTCTACACGGAAGGTTAATGGTCCGGAATAAATTGAATGCTACTACTTCTTTAATGGTCCGGAATAAACTGAATGCTACACGTTGATGGATTAATTTGCTCTTCTACGCCCTTTTTGAGGAATGTATTGTAGGACTTAAACCATCATCTGAAGAGGTGAGATCGCTCCTTTTTTTCCTTATTTTTGCTGGCGGGATTGACTCTGCCCTAAGGGCTATTCTCTCTCTCTCTCTCTCTCTCTCTCTCTCTCTCTCTCTCTCTCTCTCTCACACTTTGCACCATTACACAATAAATATTCACAGTGAAAATATTTTGTAAGCACGTTTCACGGACCAAGTTATAGGATTTGTTGACAACTCGCATCGAGTTCATTACACTTCTACCTGGCGTGAAGCACTCACAGTCATGTGGTTGTGACGTCATCGTAAACAAATCCGTTCTACTCATCCAGACGACTTCGCAACGGCAACGTTGCCAGATCTTTCCACTCTGGAACCCGTTCTCAAAAAGATTGCGTTTTGGGCACCCAAAACGCCGGTGCCGTGTGGACGCCAGGCCTAAATGATAAGCAATTGTATCGGAGTCACCTGAATCCGTTGCCATGTGGACAGGGCCTCAGTCTGCTCCATTTTAATTCCTGACGTCTTGAACATGGGGGAAATGTTGATATCTTCATAAGCTAATTTTCCTCCCACTTTTTGAGGCATTTCTCCAAATATTTGTTTGTACCAGAACAAACTTTCAACTGGATCAATGTCTCTAAATGAGCAGTTAAGAGTCACACGTTCTCCAGACTTCACTGAGAGAAATGATGGTTTGGGAAAATCCACAGATTGGTCTGGAGCTAGAAAATAATAAATAAATAAATAAATAAATAATTTTATTAAAAACTCTTTAAAACTTACTGATGGTGTTCAGAGATAAGAGAAGAATCCACAGTGATGTCATCTTCAGAGGTGAAGTCACACTCAGCTCGAGCTGCTGAAAAGCTGCCGTGTTTTTGTTCTTGAGACTTTCATCTGATTGGCTGCTTCAAGTCACGAGTTAAATTTCCTTTTCAGGTACGTTTCTATTTTTGAACCACACTAGTTCATCAGAAGCCTGTGGTTTTTGTGTGAAGTTTCCTCTGCGTGTCCAGTGAGATGTAACTAAACCAGGACAAAAACATCAATAAGAAGAAAACTTTTTGAAAATTAAAAGTTGAAGCATTGCTCGGTTTTTCGGTAGATCTTTGTGCACCAGAATATAATCTGTCCTGCAGTGCTCCGGAATCCAACCCTCAGATCTGACAAACCGCACTGCAAACACAGATTTCAGATCAGTGTGAGTTTAATCAGTCGTTCCTCCTGAACATCAGTCCACTCGGATTCTTGTGTTGGTCATTTTTCGTTTCATATACAGTACGGATTTTGGTCAAATGTGATCCTGACCAGTGTGAAAACATGAAGAACATTAATGAAGATGATGCTCCATGTTAACAGCAGTTGAAGGCTTTCTGTCACCACTGAATTGTTTGACCTGCTCATGTGAGAGATTTCAAATCATTTTCATGTGGTGGGAAATTTTCCCAAAACTGCTATTTGTGGGAATTTTTTGAAATCTGAGGAATAAAACCTCCAGTTTCAAACAAGACAGATGAGGCCTTGGTGAGGTTTCAGACATTTTTACGGCAAATTGACTGTTTTTGCTCCTGTGTTTTTTTTTTTTAATTGGCTCCTTACCAACATGATCTTTACAGAACTCCAAGGCAAAGTTACATATTAAACACATTACATTACAGGTATTTAGCAGACTCTGTTATCCAGAGTGTACCGGTGAGTGGCCGAGTGGTTAGCATGTCCGCCTCTCGATTGGGAGATCGTGAGTTCGACTCACAGTCGGGTCATACCAAAGACCATCATAAAAATGTTACCTTCTGGCAAGGCAAGCTGCAATACAGATGTGAGTGGGGAGTCAAACTCTCGTGGTTACCAGAGGACTAGCCCCACACTGTAACCCTAGCTATGTAATAGGCGAGAGGCCGAGGGCTAGGGAAATGGAGATCAGCGCCACCCTATGCGCCACAGGTGTGGGAAGGACTTTGGCTTGGCTTATCCAGAGTGACACAGAACATACAGAGTGGCCTGGGGAGCGGTTGGGGGTTCGGTGCCTTGTTCAAGAGAACTTCAGCCTTTCCTGCTGGTCCAGGGAATTGAACTGGTGACCTTTTTGTCCTGAAGCTGCTTTGTTGACCTTTAGGCCATGGCTTCCAGCATAAAAGCATTTCCACATCATTTTGGTAAAATATTATTGTGAAGGTATGAAGGTACATTACAGGATGACAAAAATAAGTGGTAAAACTGTTTGTTTTTGTTTTCCATCTTTTTCAGTCACGACCACATATGATGGGCTTCCCAGATCACCTCACAGTTATATGAAGTTTGGGGAGCAGTCACACCCTATATACTGTATCTGTGTATAATATGTGTGTGTGTGTGTGTGTGTGTGTGTGTGTGTGTGTGTGTGTGTGTGTGTGTGTATACAGTATATACGTATGTATATCTTAAGTCACAATCTGTCTATATTTTAACAGTTATTCCACAAAATCAAGTCGTACATGAGCTGATCGCCAATGAGGCGCGTAGCACAGAGTTGTCTATAAGCCATGTACGACAAGATTGAGTGGAATAACTGTTTTATTTGATCCACGGTCACTGGATTTTGAGAAACAGAGCATTTTTATTATTTTTTACAAATTTGATCAATAAAAACTTTATACAAAACGTCCGACAAAATCATTTCCACTTAGAAAGTAAACAAACTGGTGAAATGACAGGAGCAATTTGTAAAAAAAAAATGCTATAATTATAATTCTCAAAAACTGAAAATATAAAAAGATATGTTCATATGATCAAATACATTTATTCCTTATTTTGTTGCTTTTTTTGCATTTTTCATGGTTTTATTTTCGAGGAGAGTTTTTATTTCGTCCTCGGTTGATTCAGCAATGCTCTCTGCCATTTTGTTTTTTCTCTACTCACGGTATATGAGCTGATATCCTAGTAGTAGAGTAGCCAATCAGAGCATGTGATTGCTCATATCCAGTGAATGTGGAGAGAATAACTTATTTTATCTTTCCTCTAGACTCCAATTTCTCCTTTCTTGTGTTTTCTTCATTTTGTTTCTTTCCTGTCCTGACCGCTCCTCTCCTCTCCTCTCCTCTCCTCTCCTCTCCTCTCCTCTCCTCTCCTCTCCTCTCCTCTCCAAGGTCTAATCTGCTGATATTCATTATAAATTTATGTGAATATTGTGGTATAAGTTTTATTGTTCACGCCACATTCACACATCAACACATTCACGCCAATGGAATGTTTGGAATATTCCACAAATCATTAATTTGCACAAGCAGCGCTGGCACAAATTGCTACTCTCACTCAGGATCTTTCTACTTTTATTATTATTATTATTATTATTATTATTATTATTATTATTATTATCCTAATGTCTTGTCGGATGCTATTTCTCCCTCAGGTTTCAACCAATCATCACCAAATTTCACATAAAGAAACCTCTTGTGTGAATGAAGTTGCTATGATTTTTGGTGCTGATCTGGATCACTGAACCAGAATGATCCATGAAAAATAGGCTTTTTCCTCACTAAGCGTCATTCTCTCTCTTACTGTTCTGGATCTATAGGGTACAGTGGCCAGACGTCCCGGTTTGTAACAGCTAGCGCAAATTACTGTGACTTTAGTTACATTCTCTAGCTAGTTATTATTATTATTATTATTATTATTATTATGATTATTATTATTATTATCATAAAGCCTTTTAGAATGTATTTTCCCTTCAGGTTTCAACCAATCATTCACAAATTTCACATGAAGAAACCTCTGGGCTGAATTAAGCTGCCGTGACTTTTGGTGCTGATCTGGATCGCTGAACCAGAATGATCCATTCAGTCACTTATAACTCTGTAATTTTTCATGAATTTTACAGTCAGTTTTTTTTATTATTATTATTTTGTTCAGGGCACAACTTTTCCTCACTAAGCGTCATTCTCTATCTTTTACCGCTCCAGATCTATAGGGTACGGTGACCAGACATCCCGGTTTATAACAGCTCGTGCTTTGACTTTAGTCACAGTCTCTACTGAACTCAAACTTCCTGAAGATCATCCTGAAGAAAAGTCTTGTTTTGTTTTCCACTTTTATTTCGAGTCATATTGTAATATTGACTCACCAGATCACTGTGAAAACACAAACAGTTTGGCACAAGTTATAGATTACATATAAATTATTAATTAAATCATTAGTTAATTGTTAGAGAGTGTTTAACTGTTAAACACTCTCTAACAATTAACTAATGATTTAATTAATAATTTATCAAAAAACACGTTTAACTCCAGCATCCATGATAATGGTGTGATGATGATAAACTTTAACATCATCACACCATTATCATGGATGATGGAGTTAAATGTGTTTTTTTGGGGGGTATTTTCTAATTCCGTGTTCAACTATGTTACTTTCAGTGTTAGTGAAAGTCAGTGAGTCAAGATTGTCAGCAAAGAAAACAACAACAACAACAACAACAACAACGAGATGTTAGACATTTCTCTAACAGTCCCATATACTGCTTCAATTTTTTAGTCATGTGACCAGAAATGTCCTAGCTTTTGATGGTTAAAGTACAAGATGATGAAAGGATGCAACAGTAACAATGAAAACAAAACAAAACTGTAATTGTTTGAAATTGCTGCAGTAAATCAGAAATAAAACACTTGAGGAAATACAGTGGTGCTTGAAAGTTTGTGAAACCTTTAGAATTTTCTATATTTCTGCATAAAAATGACGTAAAACATAATCAGATTTTCACACAAGTCTTAAAAGTAGATAAAGAGAACCCAGTTAAACAAATGAGACAAAAATATTATACTTGGTCATTTATTTATTGAGGAAAATGATCCAATATTACATATCTGTGAGTGGCAAAAGTATGTGAACCTCTAGGATTAGCAGTTAATTTGAAGGTGAAATTAGAGTCAGGTGTTTTCAATCAATGGGATGACAATCAGGTGTGAGTGGGCACCCTGTTTTATTTAAAGAACAGGGATCTATCAAAGTCTGATCTTCACAACACATGTTTGTGGAAGTGTATCATGGCACGAACAAAGGAGATTTCTGAGGACCTCAGGAAAAGTGTTGTTGATGCTCATCAGGGTGGAAAAGGTTACAAAACCATCTCTAAAGAGTTTGGACTCCACCAATCCACAGTCAGACAGATTGTGTACAAATGGAGGACATTCAAGACCATTGTTACCCTCCCCAGGAGTGGTCAACCAACAAAGATCACTCCAAGAGCAAGGCGTGTAATAGTCGGCAAGGTCACAAAGGACCCCAGGGTAACTTTTAAGCAACTGTAGGCCTCTCTCATATTGGCTAATGTTAATGTTCATGAGTTCACCATCAGGAGAACACTGAACAACAATGGCAGGGTTGCAAGGAGAAAGCCACTGCTCTCCAAAAAGAACATTGCTGCTCGTCTGCAGTTTGCTAAAGATCACATGGACAAGCCAGAAGGCTATTGGAAAAAATGTTTTGTGGACGGATGAGACCAAAATAGAACTTTTGGTTTAAATGAGAAGCGTTATGTTTGGAGAAAGGAAAACACTGCATTCCAGCATAAGAACCTTATCCCATCTGTGAAACATGGTGGTGGTAGTATCATGGTTTGGGCCTGTTTTGCTGCATCTGGGCCAGGACGGCTTGCCATCATTGATGGAACAATGAATTCTGAATTATACCAGTGAATTCTAAAGGAAAATGTCAGGACATCCGTCCATGAACTGAATCTCAAGAGAAGGTGGGTCATGCAGCAAGACAACGACCCTAAGCACACAAGTCGTTCTACCAAAGAATGGTTAAAGAAGAATAAAGTTAATGTTTTGGAATGGCCAAGTCAAATTCCTGACCTTAATCCAATCGAAATGTTGTGGAAGGACCTGAAGCGAGCAGTTCATGTGAGGAAACCCACCAACATCCCAGAGTTGAAGCTGTTCTGTATGGAGGAATGTGCTCAAATTCCTCCAAGCCGGTGTGCAGGACTGATCAACAGTTACCGGAAATGTTTAGTTGCAGTTATTGCTGCACAAGGGGGTCACACCAGATACTGAAAGCAAAGGTTCACATACTTTTGTCACTCACAGATATGTAATATTGTATCATTTTCCTCAATAAGTAAATGACCAAGTATAATATTTTTGTCTCATTTGTTTAACTGGGTTCTCTTTATCTACTTTTAGGACTTGTGTGAAAATCTGATGATGTTTTAGGTCATATTTATGCAGAAATATAGAAAATTCTAAAGGGTTCACAAACTTTCAAGCACCACTGTATAATCAGCTCCAGTGAGACACACTCAGGTTGTTTGATTCCTTCCATACTGTGGCTTTTCATCATTAAACTCTAAGTCTTAGAAGGACGTTGTACATCAGAATATATAATATCCTGAGGTTGTTGTTTCTTTACTCTTCCTCTTTTGGCTCTCCTCTCACTGAAATGTAAAGCAGTGTAATTCAGCTCCACAGTGTCACAGTCCTGGAGGAACAGATACGAAATTACAAAGAACAGAGATCTCAATTATTAAACTTTTAGTACAAAAACTAATCGTTTGTCCTTTTATGAAGTAACGTACTCACACATGCTAAATATTTACCTGATTTGGGGTTTTGTCCGTCACAGAACTTTGTTTGAGTTTCACTGTTGAGAACAAAATGTGTTTTACGGACAGATCAGTGGACGTCTCTATAGTGAGACACACTTTTTATTTTTTATTTTATGGTCACACTTTTTGGTTCTTCATAAACAGATTTAAAAATGTGTGTGTAATTGTTGAGATGGTGAAATTGTACGTGAGGAGATGTTTCTAGAACATTTCTGGAAGGAGTCTCCAGTGTGAGCACTTTGTCGCAGTCAGAGGTAAAGATAAGAGGTGAGTTGTGGTAAAAGGGGAATAAAACACTTCAGGAGATGATGAGGTGGGAACAGTAGCTCCGCTTCATACCACATCAGGACATCTAATGAACAGGAACTTTGGGCATTTTGTCAATTTGATGGAAGTCGTGATCTAATTACTCATAAACCGTCCATTCGGTGTACTGTATGTAATAGGAATTATATACACAATAAAGCCAAAAGTATGTGGACACCTGATCATGTGGTTCTTCCTCAAGCTGTTGAAACAATATCAGAAGCACACAATTGTACAGAATGTCTTTGTGTCCTGGAGCATTACAGTTTCCCTTCACTGGAACTAAGAGATCCAAAACTGCTCCAGCATGACAATGCTCCTGTGCACAAAGCACGCTCCATGAAGACATGGAGTGGAAGAACTTGAATGTCCTGCACAAAGCCCTGACTGAACTCAACCCCACTGAACTGGAACACTGACTGCACCCCAGACCTCCTCACTCACACTCTTGTACCTGAATGAACACAAATCCCCACAGACACACTCCAAAATCGAGTGGAAAGCCTTCCAGAAGATTAGAGGTTATTATAAGAGTAAAAAGAGGACCAACTCTGCGTTAAAGCCCAGGGTTTTTAAATGTTAAACGATGGGTGTGATGGTTGGGTGTCCAGATACTTTTGGCTAGTTGGTGTAATGTTAAAATATTTATATTTATAAGAATATAACAACTTTAATAAAATCCATAATGCAGACTCACCTCTGTTTCTTCCTTTACAGGTTATGATAAAGATCAAAGCAAAGATCACAACCACACACACTCCCAAAGCTCCAGCGAGACAGATCACTACAGGATCCACGACAGATCTCTCTGCTACACAGGAAAAATCACAGGATTAAATATTGGTACAACATGCATACATAAATAAACTGATACACTCTGAGCGATGATGTAAGCAGATAAAGAAGATTCCAGCATTTTATCCCACACTTGAATTCTCAGTGTTAACTTATTAGAATGTGTTGATGAATTTTCTCGAACAGCAGAACTAAAGATAGATGCAAATGTGGTTAAATCACATCTACAGTGTAATACAGTATATTAAAGTGCTCATTCTAATCTGAGCAAACTCCAAATCACAATCTCCTGCCAATAGAGCGATCGCTTCAGTCATACGTACAAATAGAGAAAACCTCAAAATAAAATTCTTACCTTTCACTAATAAAAAGGTTCCTTTTCCAAAACTTGTTGAAAGTCCACAATAATACAAAAGTCCACAGTAATACAAGGCTTCATCTGATGGTTCCACATTAACAATTTTCAAATGGAAGCCCATTTTTTCTTCTTTCTCGATGCTGAATTTTGGCGGCTTGAACTCATCTATATATTTGGGTTCATGTTGATATGTCAACAATACCTGAGGCACCTGTCTGACTTTTTGCTTGAACCAGATGATGGCTCCACTGTTATCCTCTTGCATTTTAAAGCAGTGCAGAGTCACGTTCTCACCAACACCAGCAGTGATCACTGGGTTCGGCTGGTTGAGATCATTTATCAGTGCAGAATCTAATATAAATGGTTAAAGAATGAAACATGAGCAAATAAACCAAAACTATTGTTTTCATCCAGTAATTCACAGAGATTGGTGTAATATTGTGAGTAACATGGGATCACATGAGCATTAAATCTTACTGACATTATCAAGCTCAATGCAATGTACTGAATAAACTGAATTTCCAGTGTAACCAGCGACTGGAGGTCAGAGAGGAGATGTGTAAAGTGTGTTTGTGTTTGTGTTGCACAGAAATGTACAACCCCGATTCCAAAAAAGTTGGGACAAAGTACAGATTGTAAATAAAAACGGAATGCAATAATTTACAAATCTCAAAAACTGATATTGTATTCACAGTGGAACATAGACAACATATCAAATGTCGAAAGTGAGACATTTTGAAATTTCATGCCAAATATTGGCTCATTTGAAATTTCATGACAGCAACACATCTCAAAAAAGTTGGGACAGGGGCAATAAGAGGCTGGAAAAGTTACAGGTACAAAAAAGGAACAGCTGGAGGACCAAATTGCAACTCATTAGGTCAATTGGCAATAGGTCATTAACATGACTGGGTATAAAAAGAGCATCTTGGAGTGGCAGCGGCTCTCAGAAGTGAAGATGGGAAGAGGATCACCAATCCCCCTAATTCTGCGCCGACAAATAGTGGAGCAATATCAGAAAGGAGTTCGACAGTGTAAAATTGCAAAGAGTTTGAACATATCATCATCTACAGTGCATAATATCATCAAAAGATTCAGAGAATCTGGAAGAATCTCTGTGTGTAAGGGACAAGGCCGGAAAACCATACTGGGTGCCCGTGATCTTCGGGCCCTTAGATGGCACTGCATCACATACAGGCATGCTTCTGTATTGGAAATCACAAAATGGGCTCAGGAATATTTCCAGAGAACATTATCTGTGAACACAATTCACCGTGCCATCTGCCGTTGCCAGCTAAAACTCTAGAGGTCAAAGAAGAAGCCGTATCTAAACACGATCCAGAAGCACAGACGTCTTCTCTGGGCCAAGGCTCATTTAAAATGGACTGTGGCAAAGCGGAAAACTGTTCTGTGGTCAGACGAATCAAAATTTGAAGTTCTTTATGGAAATCAGGGACGCCGTGTCATTCGGACTAAAGAGGAGAAGGACGACCCAAGTTGTTATCAGCGCTCAGTTCAGAAGCCTGCATCTCTGATGGTATGGGGTTGCATTAGTGCGTGTGGCATGGGCAGCTTACACATCTGGAAAGACACCATCAATGCTGAAAGGTATATCCAGGTTCTAGAGCAACATATGCTCCCATCCAGACGATGTCTCTTTCAGGGAAGACCTTGCATTTTCCAACATGACAATGCCAAACCACATACTGCATCAATTACAGCATCATGGCTGCGTAGAAGAAGGGTCCGGGTGCTGAACTGGCCAGCCTGCAGTCCAGATCTTTCACCCATAGAAAACATTTGGCGCATCATAAAACGGAAGATACGACAAAAAAGACCTAAGACAGTTGAGCAACTAGAATCCTACATTAGACAAGAATGGGTTAACATTCCTATCCCTAAACTTGAGCAACTTGTCTCCTCAGTCCCCAGACGTTTACAGACTGTTGTAAAGAGAAAAGGGGATGTCTAAACATGGCCTTGTCCCAACTTTTTTGAGATGTGTTGTTGTCATGAAATTTAAAATGACCTAATTTTTCTCTTTAAATGATACATTTTCTCAGTTTAAACCTTTGATATGTCATCTATGTTCTATTCTGAATAAAATATGGAATTTTGAAACTTCCACATCATTGCATTCCGTTTTTATTTACAATTTGTACTTTGTCCCAACTTTTTTGGAATCGGGGTTGTATATTGCTTCTATGTTTTATCATCAGATTTCAAGGTTAAAAATCTTACACAGGAACACTTTAAGATAAAAAAATGAAATTGAGGTGCAGGTCAGAAAATTAGAGTATCATGAAAAAGTTCAATATTTTCCTTCAGTTATTTAAGAAAGTGAAAATGTAATATATTCTCGACTCAGTACATGTAAACTAAAATGTTTCAGACATTTTTTTCCTATTTTAATTTTGATAATTTTGTTCTACAATGCAAAAAACCCATTTTGAGTTTCAGTAGAAGAATATAAATACCGTGTATCTCTCGTTCTATTTCAGTACATGCAACCACAATCATGTTGAAGACTGCTGACTTTACAGTTGTTCAGAAGATGTTCATCAACCCACTCCAGACGGAGGGAAAGGCACAGAAGGTCATTGCTGAAAAGGCTGGCTGGAAAAGGTGCACAAGCAACAGGGATGATTGCAGCCTTGAGAGGAGTGTCAAGAAAAGTCGATTCAAGAATTGGGGAGAGGTTCACAAGGAGTGAACTGAGGCTGGTGTCAGTGCATCAAGATGCACCACGCACAAACGTCTTCAGGAAAGGAGTTACAGCTGTTGCATTCCTAATATCAAGCCATTCCTGAACCAGAGACAATGTCAGAAGCATCTTACCTGGGCTCGGGAGAAAAAGAACTGGATTGTTGTTGCTCAATGTTCCAAAGTCCTCTTTTCAGATGAAAGTAAATCTTGAATTTAATTTGGATATCAAGATCTGAGAGTTTGGAGGAAGAGTGGAGAAGAACAGAATCCAAAGTGTTTGAAGTCCAGTGTGAAGTTTCCGCAGTCTGTGATGATTTGAGGTGCCATGTCATCTGCTGGTGTTGGTCCACTGTGTTTCATCAAATCCAACATCAACACAGCATCCATCAGGAGATTTTAGAACACTTCATGCTTCTATCTGCTGACAAGCTTTATGGAGATATCGATTTCCTTTTCCAGCAGGACTCAGCACCTGCCCACAGTGCCAAAACTACTACCAAATGGTTTGCTCACCATGATATTACTTATGCCAGCCAACTTGCCTGACCTGAACTCCAGAGAGAATCTATGGAGTATTGTCAAGAGGAAGATGAGAACCACCTGACCCAAAAATACAGACGAGCTGAGGGCCACTATCGAAGCAACCTGGGCTTCCATAACACCTCAGCAGTGCTACAGGCTGATCGCCTCCATGCCATGCCGCATTGATGTGGTAATTCATGGTAAAGGGGTCCTAACCAAGTATTGAGAGTATAAATGAACATACAATACTTTTCAGAAGTTGGACATTTCTCAATTGTAAATTCTAGTTTGATTGATCTTTGGAAATATTCTACTGATTTGAGATACTGGATTTCTGATTTTCACAAGCTATAATAATCAAAATAATAAAAAAGGCTTGAAATATTTCACTTTACATATAATGAATAGAGAATATATGAAAGATCACCTTTTTGAATTAAACTACGACAAAATGAACTTTTTCCATGATATTCTAATTTTTTGAGATGCACCTGTATCTTAAAAAGCATTTGAGATCTTAGAGAAAATGTTCAGAGAAATTAAACTTTTTAACTCTTTTATCTGTTTGACCAGAGTTAAAAATCCTTAGTAACAGTCTCAGAATTTTCATAATGTAAATTTGAAATTATTTTGCAGTTTTGCGATTTTTTTCAGCTATAAATGAAGATTTTAGTTTTTTTCATGAGTTTCACTCACTAGAATCTCAAAAAAAAAAATCAGTTTTCCTTAAAGTGGCTCTTCAACCAGACACAACCCCGTAATATTAAGATCAGAAACTGTTTTTGTGTCAGTAATCCTTATTACAGCGACACACTGATGAGCAGAAACATAATGAACCATCCACACTTACCAGTTTGATTAAAAAGCATCACTGTGATCCACATCAGTGTGATCATCTTCAGTGTGAGCTCTGTGTACAGCATGTCTCCTCTCGCTGCACTGATCGACGGTCAAACTGAGCACTGCTCACTTTGGGCAAAGACTGAAGGTGTGACATCACATCACATCTCTGACATCACAGATTTCCAGGGTATTTATTTATTTATTTTTTTTGAGACACAAATCTAGACTAGAAAGCAGAGCAGTAGATAGTAGACTGTGGCCCCTCCTCAAGGTATTTGAACACACGCTTCACAACTCTTTCAACAGCTCATCTCATCTCATTATCTGTAGCCGCTTTATCCTGTTCTACAGGGTCGCAGGCAAGCTGGAGCCTATCCCAGCTGACTACAGGCGAAAGGCGGGGTACACCCTGGACAAGTCTCCAGGACTCTTTCAACATCCTCTTCAAAAATACAATACAAAAAATATATATATATCAATAAAAAGTTTCTAACTTTATCTTGCACTTTGTTTGCTGGCCGAAACTTTCTGTGATCTTTCCGTGTTCTCCTTTATTGGCTCTCTGCGTTCTGCCTCTAGTAAACCACTTTGTCTGGCTAAATTAAAAGTAAATTAAATATAGTGATTATAAAGGGAAGTTGTATCTTTACCTGTGTAAATAATTAACACATCCTGCACTGTGTACATTTCATCCTGTAGATTCAGCTGCAGGTAAAATTCACTCGACTTCCTGGGGAATTAAACCTCATGACCTTGAGGTCAACCTGAGGCCCATAAGCTTCTGCACTTATTATTGAGATCCTCCTCCTGACATCCTTAAGGTATTCCACACAGTGTGTCCAAAAGTATTCAGACATCCGATCATCACACCCGTATGTGTTTCACATCCCATTCCGAACCCCAGGGCATTCAGCCACAGGAGAGTGAGTGAGGTCGGGCACTGATGTTCAGCAAAAAGACCTGGCGCTCATTCAGCATTAAATTCAATCCAGAGGTGTTCAGTGGGCTCTGTGCAGGACACTAGAGTTCTTCTACACCAACTTCAGCCTTTTTTCGGCCTTACTTTTTGCACGGGGGCATTGTCAGGCTGGAACAGGTTTGGGCCTCTTAGTTCCAGTGAAGGGAAATGTTAGTGCTCCAGCAGAGAAAGGCATCCTGGACAATTCTGTGCTTCTGCCTTCCAGTAGTTTGGGGAAGAACCACATATGAAATGTGTGTGATGCTCAGCTGTCCACATACACAATAGGAGCAAAAGTATGTGGACACCCAATCATCACATTCTAGATTTATTCCTTCTTTGCTATTATAATAACCTCCACTCTTCTGGAAGGCTTTCCACTAGATTTTAGGGCGTGGCTGTGGGGATTTGTGTTCCTTCAGCCACAAGGGCATCACTGAGATCAGGCACTGGTGTTGGTGAAGAGGCCTGAGGGTCAGTCAGTGTTCCAGTTCATCCCCAAGGTGTTCAGTGGGGTTGAGTTCAGTCAGGGCTCTGTACAGGACACTCGAGGTCTTTGGGCCTCTGAGCTCCAGTGAAGGGAAATTGTAAATCCTACAGCAGCGTACAAAGACATTCTGTACAATTGTGTGCTTCCAACTTTGTGGTAACAGTTTGGAGAAAACTACACATGGATGTGATAGGAGGGTGTCCACATACTTTTGGCCATATAGTGTATAGAGTGTAAAAGTCCAGCTGAGTATTTGTCTCTCAGTAAGGGTTCCTAGTAGCAGCACTTTTATGAAGATAAAAGCTCTAAATATTCTAAAGAACCCTTGAAAAACCCTTACAAACCTCTACAAGCTCCTTCTTCCACGACTGATTCCTGACTTTGACCAACGACCAAAGATTTAGGAAAATCTCATCTCTCTTTTTCTGAATTATGATCATGAAGAGATGTGAGACTTTTGTGTTGATACGGCTGGAGTTTTATTCAGGCCTTAATGCGGCTCCTCCTTCACCACTCTGTGACTCGAGCCAATCAAATTCTCTCTCTCTCTCTCTCTCTCTCTCTCGCTCCACCCCACATCTCAGCCACACTTTGACACTGAAGAAGCAAAACTGAAATATTAAAATGAACTGTCAGGAGATAGACCATGTGGTGCAGGTTTTCTGTAAATGAGTTTTAATGAATCAGGATCAGAGAAGTGAAATAAAAAGAATTCGGTGCTCAGTGAATTTGATCGCATTTTATAGACAAATATATTATGATGTAATATTTGGATGGAGGTTAAATACATGCATGAATACAGGTTTTCTCACAAAGATGAACAAACTGGTCTTTATTTCTGTATGTAAAGTGTGTCTGTGGTTTTGTAGCTCTGTTTATCTCTTTGCTCTTTGACACACTGCAGCTCTGAGTGTTTCATCTCTGATGGTGTTTCTGAGAAAAGCGACTCAGGCGGTCAGAGCGGCCTGCAGGTTCTCACCTCTCAAACTTTCCACAGGATGTGCGGTTATTTTTTTCTCTCTCAGGCCACGCTGTTGTTTTTCAGATACAATCCAGAATTAGAATCATCTTCATAGCCTTTCTATAAATGTGTGAAATTGTAACTCCTCTCTTCTAAAGCACCAGATTTCACTTTAATCTGCTCTAAACACACAGCAGCATGGTCACGGAGTTTATAAGCCACACCACTCTCAGCTTTAACTTCCCACACCAGACCTGTGTGTGCATTCTGTGTGTGCTGAGGGACAGTGAAGGAGAACGAGCTTCTTATGAGACCCACAGCTGTGAAAGGTCACATGTCCGACTTGTTTATAGAGAAAAGTTCAAAAGTTTGCATCCCCCTAGGTTTTTGGATGTGAAATATAATAATCTGTTTTACCATTTCAGTGCAAAAATATATCTAAAGAGATAAAAAATAAATAAAGAATTGATAGGAAAGAGGTTATTAAGGCAATATATGATGAGTATATCAGTTATTAGAGAATATTTACATATATTGCATACTGAAAGGGAAAGTTTTTTTTCATTTATTGGTTTGTTTGTTTGATTGTTTGTTTGTTTGTTTGTTTGTTTGTTTGTTTGTTTTAACCCTCAGTTTGGTCACCTCTCAGTCTCCACCCACCAGCCAGCAGCCATAATCCATTATAATGCTGTTATTTTAAGGTGTTAATATTAAACACACTGCTGATGCCCAACATGTCTTTTCATGTGTGAGTGAAAAACAGACACTAAAAGTTCTCAACCCTTCATGTGTCAGGCCGAGATTCAGCAGCAGCTCAACACCCCGCCCTGAACTTCCTGATTCAAGGTTAGTGGGCGGAGCTTCTTATAATCCACCAGATCATAAACCTCAGGGCAGAAAGCTCCTTCTTCACTTGTCCTGATCTCATCAAACATCTGCAGGTGCCATTTCTCAGGAACACTCGTAGCTGTGACCGCCGTCTCTTCTTTATTCATGTTTTGTAAAAACTATAAATAGGAGAACTGGGCTGATGTTATCACTGGAAATTTGCTGTGGTGTAAGAGGAATAAAACACTTTGGGCTGTGCTGTCATAGGAAAATAATCAACTTCAGGCTGGTAACAGTGAATCCTCTGCATGTCTGTGTACCGTATTGAGCTGGATTTCTTCTTGTCTTAAACCTGTCACTGTGTTTTCACAGTGTTATCGATACTGTATGGACAGAACACATGGACTGTCTTGTGGTGGAGTCCTGAAAGCAGGACAAGTCCATCCATCCATTATCTGTAGCCGCTTATCCTGTCCTACAGGGTCACAGGCAAGCTGTCATCTTACTGAAATAGTGAAAATAGTGAAAATACAGTTTCTTATGGCAATAAAGATGAATTTGTCTTGACATCATAACTTTTTATTTACTGCAGTCCTGTGAGGAATGAGGGATCATTTTTGTTTAAGATTTTATAAGTGCATTCTTCTTCTTCTTCAGTCCTCTTCTGTGACTCTAACTCATCAGTTCTCACGCTCCTTAACCCTTTCCATATCAGAGTTTTCCTCTATGAACCCTGTCACACTGCACTGCCTCCATCTAGTGACACAGTATTTCTTTTCTGTTCCTTCTTCATTGTTACTTTTTGCAGCCAGGGACCACTATCAGTTCAAAAATAAAACCATTCACCCCCCCTCCCCCCATACCACTATAAATCTTAATTTTACAATTTAAATCACTGTTATTGTCACACACCAAAGACAAAGATACAGAACAGCAAGTAAATCTGGAACCCTGGAGTTTTGTGGAACTTATTTACCATCACTGAATAGAAATTGTTGAACAGTAGCGATCAGCTCTGAGTAAACTGGCACACTTGTGACTTAAACATCAACCAGTCTGTACTATAAGAACCATTTGATCTATTAAATGAAATGTGACACTTGGGTTCACTTTGATATCCAGTATATTATTGTGTCCTGGTCTTTGTGTCCTTTTGAGCCGCTCTGTCAGAGAAAGTCTGTTCCAGTATTGAAGAAATAATCTTGGGAAAACTCTTTTAACCCCCTGAGCAGGTGCAGTCAGACCCAGTCAAAACAACACCATCAGGACAAACTGTACAGATGTTCAACAACACATGAGAGTGTTGACATTTTGCAAGCTTGTTCATGACCCCAAATGAGGCAAAGTTATGCGATTTTATTCATAAAAAGAGACTCGAAGCATTATTTCAGACAAATCAAAAACATAAATGAGTCAAAACAACCCCCAACATATGAGGAGGATTAAACTGCTGATTTTGTGTTGTCAGGTGCCTTGTAATGTTCTAGAATCTCAGCAGTGACTGTATCTATAGGTGGACACTGTGACAGGTCTTCAAAAGTAAATCCGTGTCTCTAAGGCCCTCTAGTGGCTGGCTGCAGTACAGTTTAAACCCCCACCCAACCCCATATTGTGTATTTGTAGCTGACTGAGGTTCCGTGCTTTATGTTGATCTGGCAACCAGTGCATTGTGTCACAAGAGTTTCAACACCACGGACAGCGACACACTTTCACTCCTCACTGCTCTTCTCTCTGATCTCAAACTCACACATTTCTGCTCTCTCTCTCTCTCTCTCTCTCTCTCTCTCTCTCTCATACTGTCACCACACACTTTTTACACTTTTCCCTTCACTTCACTCTAAACACCAGCTACTGGTGAGTATCAGCGTGGAGCAAAACATTATAATATTTTAATATTTTAGGATCAAGAACTAATACACAAAACACAAAGGCTCAGATGTACGGTGGGGGGGGGGTCATCAGATCATTTTAAACAAAGGTCAAGAAATGAAGTGATTAAATTAACTGAAAAAACCTCCACTGACAACACAGTGTGTACGTTGGGTGGATATTTACGTTAATTATGTGAATGGCATTTAGCACAGGCTCTTATCCACAGTGACATACAACATACCCAGAGCAGCCTGGGGGGCAGTTGGGGGTTAGATGCCTTGCTCAAGGGCAATTCAACCATTCCTGCTGGTCCAGGGAATCGAACCAGTGACCTTTTGGTCTCAAAGCTGCTTCACAGGGTGATGGAAATCTGAAGATGGTTATATCAAATGGTATCCTTCAGCAAAGCAAAGCTAAGGCAGGCTGTTATTTATTTATTTATTTTCTATATTTGCAGCCTCCTTCCTCCTCATTTTGTTGATCTTTATTTTCATACAATCAAGAAAAAGTGCAGCATTCTAGTCTTCAATACACAAAATTACTCAGTTTCACACAAAGTTCTTTATTTACTAAGAAATATTTTTTTAATGTACAACCATATCACTGATCATGATTTTCTGTTATACCCCCATAGCACACTGGCTAACATGCTAACTAACAGACATTAGTTATTTGTCACTAAAATTCAGTGATGAAGGTTTTATGCTTTGTCCTGATCCTCTGTACTGTAACTGCAACAGACACATAAAGTGTATAACAGTCTTTTCTTCTCTTCACACTTCTGTAACCCTGCAGAGACCTCGACCTCAATTACATTTATTTTTTAATCATCACCTTGGAATGTTCCATCATGTTAATATCAATTTCCAATCAGGCTAAAGGTTAAAAGTATGAGAGGAATGAACATTAGACATGGTCCGATATTTATGACCTAAGAAAGAGGAGAGTAAATCACGTCAGTGTACACATTATCATGAGCTCGTTCTCTCTTCCCTCGTGTTTTACTGAAGTGTGAGGCAGCAAAGTTCAGCTCTACAGCATCACGACTCTGTGGGAATGAAATATGAAATGATTACTTGATGGAAATATGAGCACATTGTAACAGTTAGCCTGTTTGAGCGGGATTAGATTTCCAAAAAATGTAATGTGGACAAGATGAAGTCAAGACACAGCTTTCATCTGAATCTGTTACAAGGTTTAGGTAAGTTTATAATAATAATAATAATAATAATAATAATAATAATAATAATAAGCGTAAACTCAGCATTAGTGACCTGATTTGGTGTTTTCTTGTCCACAGAGTCTTGAGATCTCCCTATAAAAAGAGAAAAAAATATGTTTATGTTGAGATCCAGATTTAATATACAGTATATTGCTGTTTAATGAGGACTCACAATACTACTATTACTACTACTACTACTACTACTACTACGAATAATAATAATAATAATAATAATAATAATAATAATAATAATATAGTTCAACTTATATCATGCCTTTCTCACAGCCAAGGTTGCTTTACAGTTACAAAAAAAACAACAACTGTCCACCAAAGAGG